>NC_143037.1:36795000-37095000 GCF_057628025.1 Oncorhynchus mykiss
GAGGCAACATCCGCTATGAGCTAAAGGCTAGAGCTGCAGCTTTCAAGGAGCAGGACACCAATCCGGAAGCTTATAAGAAATCCACTATGACCTCCGACGAGCCATCAAACAGGCTAAGGATCAAAATAGGACTAAGAGCCTTGCAAACCATCACAGATTACAATGGGAAACCCAACCACCCAGTGATGTGACCCTATCAGATGAGCTAAATGCCTTTTATGCTCACTTCGAGGCAAGCAACACTGAACCATGCATAAGAGTACCAGCTGTTCCGGATGATTGTGTGATCTCGCTCTCTGTAGCCAATGTGATTAAGACTTTTAAACAGGTTAACATTCACAAGGCCTCGGGGACTGACGGATTACCAGGACGCATACTCAGAGCATGCGCTGACCAGCTGGCAAGTGTCTTCACTGACATTTTCAACCTCTCCCTGACCCAGTCTGTAATACCTATATGTTTCAAGCACACCACCATAGTCCCTGTGCACAAGAATGCCAAGTGGACCTTTCAAAATTACTATAGTCCTGTAGTACTCAACTTGGTAGCCATGAAATGTTTTGAAACGCTGGTCATGGCTTACATCAACACCATCATCCCAAACACAGTCCAATTCGCATACCACCCCATCAAAACAAATCCAATTATATTGGTCATATACACATATTTAGCAGAATGCTTGTTTTCGCTACACCTGTAATGCAACAGATCTACAGATGACGCAATCTCTATTGCCCTTTTCCACCTGGACAAGAGGAACACCTATGTGAGAATGCTGTTCATTGTCTACAGCTCAACATTGAACACCATAGTGCCCTTAAAGCTCACCACTAAGCTCAGGACCCTGCAACTGAACACCTCTATCTGCAACTAGATACTGGAATTCCTGAATGGCCGCCCCCAGGTGGTGAGGTTAGGGAACACATCCGCCACGCTGACCCTCAACACGGGCACCCCTCAGGTATGCATGTTCAGTCCCCTCCTGTAATACCTGTTCACCCATGACTGCGTGGCCGCGCACGACTCCAACACCATCAATAGGTTTGCTGACAACACGACGGTGGTAGG
Source organism: Oncorhynchus mykiss (assembly GCF_057628025.1). Taxonomy (NCBI): domain Eukaryota; kingdom Metazoa; phylum Chordata; class Actinopteri; order Salmoniformes; family Salmonidae; genus Oncorhynchus; species Oncorhynchus mykiss. The sequence goes on from NC_143037.1 coordinate 36,796,069, forward strand.
CCTGATCACAGATGATGATAAGACAGACTATATTGAGGAGGTCAGTTACAACAACCTCTCCCTCAACATCAGCTAGACAAAGGAGCTGATAGTGGATTACAGGAAACGCAGGGCTGAGCATGCCCCCATCCAAATCGACAGGGCTTTAGTGGAGCAGGTCGAGAGCTTCAAGTTCTCAGTATCCACATCACTAAGGAATTAGCATGGTCCACACACACCAACACATTTGTGAAGAGGGTACGACAATGCCTCTTCCCCCTCAGGAGGATGAAAAGATTTGGAATGGGCCCTCAGATCCTCAAAATGTTCTACAGCTGCACCATTGAGAGCTTCTTGACTGGCTGCATCACCGCTTGGTATGACAACTGCTCGGCATCCAACCGCAAGGTGCTACAGAGGGTAGTGTGTGCAGACCAGTACATCACTGGGGCTGAGCTCCCTGCCATCCAGGACCTCTATACAAGGTAGTGTCAGAGGAGTCACTATAAATTGTAAAATACTCGAGCTCAGGCTCTGTCGCAGCCGGCCGCGACCGGGAGGTCCATGGGGCGACTCACAATTGGCCTAGCATCGTCTGGGTTAGGGAGGGTTTGGCCGGCAGGGATATTCTTGTCTCCTCACGAGACTCCTGTGGAGGGCAGGGAGCAGTGCACGCTGACCAGGTCGCTAGGTGTACAGTGTTTCCTCCGACACATTGGTGCAGCTGGCTTCCGGGTTGGATGAGCTCTGTGTTAAGAAGCAGTGCGGCTTGGTTGGGTTGTGTTTTGGAGGACACATGGCTCTCGACCTTTGCCTCTCCCGAGTTGTAGGGTTGTAGCGATGAGACGACAGTAACCACTAACAATTGGATACCATGAAATTGTGGAGAAAAAAAAGGGAGAAAAATAATTGAAAAAATGTATATTTATTTTTTTAATTGTCAAATACTCCAGCCACCCAAGTCATAGACTGTTCTCTCTGCTACCACGTGGCAAGATGTACCAATGCACTAAGTATGGAACGAACAGGACCCTGAATGGCTTTGTACCCGTCTCTGTGTGTGGAGTAAAGGTGGTCTAAGATTGTTTTCCCCTCTGGTTGTACATTTAACATCCTGGAAGAAATTTGGTAAACCGGATTTAAGTTTCCCTGCATTAAAGTCCCCGGCCAGTAGGAGCGCCGCCTCTGGATGAGCATTTTCCTGTTTGCTTATGGCCCTATACAGCTCATTGAGTGCGGTGTTAGTGCCAGGATCAGTTTGTGGTGGTAAATAGACAACTATGAAGAATATAGATGAAAAATCTCTTGGTAAATAGTGTGGTCTACAGCTTATCATGAGATGCTCTACCTCAGGCGGGCAAAACCTCAAGACATCCTTACTATTAGATTTCATGCACCAGCTGTTGTTTACAAATATACACAGAACCCTTGTCTTACCAGAGGCTGCTGTTCGATCTTGCCGATACAGTGTAAAGCCGCCAGATGCATGTTATTCATGTCGTCATTCAGCCACAACTCAGTGAAACACAAGATATTACAGTTTTAATGTCCCATTGGTAGAAAATAAAGGTCATCGTAGGTCGACCATTTTATTATCCAATGATTGTACGTTGGCTAATACGACCGATGGTAAAGGCAGATTACCCACTCTCTGTCGGATCCTTACAAGGCACCCAGACCTAAGTCCCCGATATCTCCGCCTCTTTCTCCTGTGAATGATGGGGATGAGGGCCTTGTCAGATGTCTGAAGTAAATCATTTGTGTCCGGCTCGTTAAAGAAAAAGTATTCTTCCAGTCCAAGATGATAAATCGCTGTCCTGAATATCTAGAAGCACTTTTCAGTCATATGAGACGGTGGCAGAAACATGATGTACAAATTAAGTTACAAAAAAAGTGAGAAAAACACAACAGCACAATTTGTTGGGACCTTTCTTGCACAAACTCTTTTGACTCATCATATATGCTGCTGCTACTGTTTATTATCTATTCTGTTACCTAGTCAGTTTATTCCTAGTTATATGTGCATATATACCTCTCCACACATTTCTTGTTAACAAACTATAGTTTTGGCAAGTCGGTTAGGACACCTACTTTGTGTATGACAAGTAATTTCCCCAACAATTGTTTACAGACAGATTATTTCAATTCAAATTCAATGTATCACAATTCCAGTGGGTCAGAGTTGTGCCTTTAAACAGCTTGGAAAATTCCAGAAAAGTATGTCATGGCTTTAGAAGCTTCTTATAGGCTAATTGACATCTTTTGAGACAATTGGAGGTGTACCTGTGGATGTATTTCAAGACCTACTTTCAAACTCAGCTTGACATCATGGGAAAATCAAAAGAAATCAGCCAAGACCTTGTAGAAATTGTAGACCTCACAAGTCTGGTTCATTATTGGGAGCTATTTCCAAATGCCTGAAGGTACCACGTTCATCTGAACAAACAATAGTATGCAAGTATAAACACCATGGGACCACGTAGCCATCATACCGCTCAGGAAGGAAATGCATCGTCTCCTAAAGATGAATGTGTTTTGGTGCGAAAAGTGCAAATCAATTCCAGAACAGCAGTTCAGGACCTTGTGAAGATGCTGGAGGAAACAGGTACAAAAGTATCTATATCCACAGTAAAACGAGTCCTATATCGACATATCCTGTAAGGCTGCTCAGCAAGGAAGAAGCCACTGCTCCAAAACCGCCATAAAAAAAGCCAGACTACGGTTTGCAACTGCACATGGGGACAAAGATCGTACTTTTTGGGGAAATGTCCTCTGGTCGGATGAAACAAAAATAGAACTGTTTGGCGATAATGACCATTGTTATGTTTGGAGGAAAAAGGGGGAGGCTTGCAAGCCGAAGAACACCATCCTAACCGTGAATCACGTGGGTGGCAGCATCATGTTGTGGGGGTGCTTTTCTGCAGGAGGGACTGGTGCACTTCACAAAATAGAAGGCATCATGAGGATGGACAATTATGTGGATCTATTGAAGCAACATCTCAAGTCATCAGTCAGGAAGTTAAATCTTGGTCGCAAATGGGTCTTCCAAATGGACAATGACACCAAGCATACTTCCAAAGTTGTGGCAAAATAGCTTAAGGACAACAAAGTCAAGATATTGGAGTGGCCATCAAAGCCCTGACCTCAATCCTATAGAAAATTTGTCGGCAGAACTGAAAAAGTGTGTGCGAGCAAGGAGGCCTACAAACCTGACTCAATTACACCAGCTCTGTCAGGAGGAATGGGCCAAAATTCACCCAATTTATTGTGGGAAGCTTGTGGAAGGCTACCCAAAACATTTGACCCAAGTTAAACAATTTAAAGGCAATGCTACCAAATACTAATTGAGTGTATGTAAACTTCTGACCCACTGGGAATATGAAAGAAATAAAAGCTGAAATAAATCACTCTACTATTATTCTGACATTTCACACTCTTAAAATAAAGTGGTGATCCTAACTGACCTAAGTCAGGGAATTCTTACTAGGATTAAATGTCAGGAATTGTGAAATACTGAGTTGAAATGTATTTGGCTAAGGTGTGTGTAAACTTCCGACTTCAACTGTACTTCGTACCCCTGCACATTGACTCGATACTGGTATCCCGTGTATATATAGGGAAGTTGTTGTTACTCATTGTGTATTTATTATTCTTTTTAATCTTCTCTCTGCATTTGTTGGGAAGGCCCCATAAGTAAGCATTTCACTGTTAGTGACAACATTTTATTTGAATCAGATTTGATTGGATAGGAGAGCCATTCGTAATTACCATCTTCACACACAGTTGGGGGGGTTAATTCAATTCTAAGTGCGGCTCACGCATGGAAACACGTAACGTTACGGCTCCTCTCTTGGAACATCTTTCTGAAATTACCCCCGTGGAGAAAATAATTATTTCCATTTCAACTGAACTCATGACCGTTTGTGGGTGTTGATACTTGATTTTCCTTATATATATTGTATTATATAAGATATTTATATCTTAACCGTTTTATCGGAACTAATGTTGTCAAATGTTCGGTTTGAATATGAGCAAACTGTCAAGTGTATGTCTCCTCAAAAGCGACTGAACTCATTAGTTTGAATTGTTCTTCCTGATGCTCGCATCCTATGAGACTTCCTTACACACACCGAAACACACACTGCTGATTTCCCAAAGACATCTGCCATTAATGGATCAGTTGGACTTCAAAGCCCTGTCTCATCTTCAAAGGAGATGTTTTGAGCTGCATCAGACACTGAGGGGATGAGATGTCTCCAAGTGCTCTCTGATACCCACAGCCAGATGTGGTTAAAGTCATCACACAAACATACGCACACACACACTTGGGCCTTGCAGAGTGAAGAACATGGCTGTTTCTGATCATGCCCAGACTTCTGGGGAAGTCAAAAACCTGCTCCTCTAAATACCACTGTGTGACAGCTTATTGTTACAGCAGCGGACAAACCATTCAATGAATTACTGACTGGTAACAATGTACAGTGCTGTTACGTTCACACAAGTACAGTGCCTTGCGAAAGTATTCGGCCCCCTTGAACTTTGCGACCTTTTGCCACATTTCAGGCTTCAAACATAAAGATATAAAACTGTATTTTTTTGTGAAGAATCAACAACAAGTGGGACACAATCATGAAGTGGAACGACATTTATTGGATATTTAGAACTTTTTTAACAAATCAAAAACTGAAAAATTGGGCGTGCAAAATTATTCAGCCCCTTTACTTTCAGTGCAGCAAACTCTCTCCAGAAGTTCAGTGAGGATCTCTGAATGATCCAATGTTGACCTAAATGACTAATGATGATAAATACAATCCCACCTGTGTGTAATCAAGTCTCCGTATAAATGCGCCTGCACTGTGATAGTCTCAGAGGTCCGTTAAAAGCGCAGAGAGCATCATGAAGAACAAGGAACACACCAGGCAGGTCCGAGATACTGTTGTGAAGAAGTTTAAAGCCGGATTTGAATACAAAAAGATTTCCCAAGCTTTAAACATCCCAAGGAGCACTGTGCAAGCGATAATATTGAAATGGAAGGAGTATCAGACCACTGCAAATCTACCAAGACCTGGCCGTCCCTCTAAACTTTCAGCTCATACAAGGAGAAGACTGATCAGAGATGCAGCCAAGAGGCCCATGATCACTCTGGATGAACTGCAGAGATCTACAGCTGAGGTGGGAGACTCTGTCCATAGGAAAACAATCAGTCATATATTGCACAAATCTGGCCTTTATGGAAGAGTGGCAAGAAGAAAGCCATTTCTTAAAGATATCCATAAAAAAGTGTCGTTTAAAGTTTGCCACAAGCCACCTGGGAGACACATCAAACATGTGGAAGAAGGTGCTCTGGTCAGATGAAACCAAAAATGAACTTTTTGGCAACAATGCAAAACGTTACGTTTGGCGTAAAAGCAACACAGCTGAACACACCATCCCCACTGTCAAACATGGTGGTGGCAGCATCATGGTTTGGGCCTGCTTTTCTTCAGCAGGGACAGGGAAGATGGTTAAAATTGATGGGAAGATGGATGGAGCCAAATACAGGACCATTCTGGAAGAAAACCTGATGGAGTCTGCAAAAGACCTGAGACTGGGACGGAAATTTGTCTTCCAACAAGACATTGATCCAAAACATAAAGCAAAATCTACAATGGAAGGGTTCAAAAATAAACATATCCAGGTGTTAGAATGGCCAAGTCAAAGTCCAGACCTGAATCCAATCGAGAATCTGTGGAAAGAACTGAAAACTGCTGTTCACAAATGCTCTCCATCCAACCTCACTGAGCTCGAGCTGTTTTGCAAGGAGGAATGGGAAAAAATAAGTCTCTCGATGTGCAAAACTGATAGAGACATACCCCAAGCGACTTACAGCTGTAATCACAGCAAAAGGTGGCGCTACAAAGTATTAACTTAAGGGGGCTGAATAATTTTGCACGCCCAATTTTTCAGTTTTTGATTTGTTAAAAAAGTTTGAAATATCCAATAAATGTCGTTCCACTTCATGATTGTGTCCCACTTGTTGTTGATTCTTCACAAAAAAATACAGTTTTATATCTTTATGTTTGAAGGCTGAAATGTGGCAAAAGGTCGCAAAGTTCAAGGGGGCCGAATACTTTCGCAAGGCACTGTATGTGCTCATTTATGTGTGTGTGTACATTCGTGTGTGTGTGTGTGTGTGTGTGTGCGTTCATGTGTGTGCGTATGGTGTGTTCATGCTTATGTGTGTGTGTGTGTGTGTACACATTTGTGTGTGTGTGTGTACATTCATGTGTGTGTACGTTCATGTGTGTACGTGTGTGTGTACGTTCATGTGCTTGCGTGTGTGTGCGTTCATGCGTGTGTGTGTGTACGTTCGTGTGTGGACGTGTGAGCATTCTTGTGTGTTTGTGTGAGTGTGTGTGTACATTCATGTGTGTGTGTACGTTCATGTGCTTGTGTGTGTGCATGTACGTGTGCGTGCGTTCATGTGTGTCTGTGTAAGTGTGCGTGTACGTGTACGTGTAAGTGTGCGTGCGTTCATGTGTGTGCGTGTGCGTGCGTTCATGTGTGTGTGTACGTTCATGTGTGTGTGTGTGTGTACATTTATGTGTGTTCATGTGTGTGCGTGTACGTGTGTGTACGTGTGCGTGCGTTCATGTGTGTGTGTGCGTGTAAGTGTGCGTGCGTTCATGTGTGTGTGTGCGTTCATGTGTGTGCGTGTACGTGTGTGCGCGTGCGTTCATGTGTTTGCGTTCATGTGTGTGCGCGTGCGTTCATGTGTGTGTGTGTGTGCATTCATGTGTGTGGGGATACATTCTTGTGTGTGTATGTGTACATTCTTGTGTGTGTAAAGTGGTTCCTCCTTTAAAAGTTGTGTCATACTGCAGCAGCAGCATTCAATGGCACATTATTTAATTGTCAGACATTTTTACGTTAATGCAAGTTAGTTGCTAGTTTGACCACCAGAGGGCAACTTTGAGAAGCATTTGACATTCTTCAATATTGGCTGTAATAGAGAATTTAAAACCTTTTTTGGAATAACGGTGTACATGGGACTGATTTTAAGAAATTTGGCTTAATTAATTTAATTTATATTATGGTGTTTCTATTCCGAGAAAAATGAAACCCTCAGTGTTGGAATGGAAAATATTGCGCTGTACAACGTGACGGTCGGGAGTGGGCTACAGCATAAGAGGATTGGAGGAATCTAAATTAATATCTAAGGGGCATAACATTTCCACACCCTAATTGTAGTGTAACCAATACTCATTTCATCTATGGTAGGCCTACAGTATATATAGAAATATTTTTTTTCAATTACATAACGCTCCACCAATAATTACATTTAGAGGATTGGAGGATTTTAAATGAATCTCTAATGGGCATTTTCCGTTAGATATTCTCACAGATCCTAAGGGGCTTTAATATAATTCTAAATTAATTAATAATAAATTTTAAAAAAGTAACGATATTTGAGATAATTTCGTTTTAAAAAAACGACAGTGAGCGATTGTAATCTGAATAAAGGCCCAAATATAGCCCTGCTAATAGCCACAATGACGCTGTACGTGACCATGTGTGTTTGAAAGAGTATTTGAGTAACCAGCAATTTGTTTGCCTTCCTTAGACAACTTTGTTCCAATAATTCTGTAAATCAGTGATATCTATTCCCATAGTAATTCATTATGATCCATAACTAAATCAACATCTGCATTTTGAAAGAGTATTTTTAATCATTATTTTATGAACGAAAGCATAAAGATGCTGATGAAGAAATACAGTACTGTACAGTATATGCTTTTACATTTGAATAATAAAGCAATAAAGAAGATAAGCCACCTGCATTTGTTTATTAGGTTACTGTGCAGTGTGACATGTAAACATAGCCTACAATACATACTATAGTAAACATGGAAATGCAGGCACGCAGGACACCAGGGTTCAATTCCCCAACGTGGAGGAAGGGGTAGGCTGTCCTTGTTAAAAATAATTTGTTCTTAACAGATTCCATGTGTTATTTCATAGTTGTGAGGTCTTCACTATTATTCTACAATGTAGAAAAGAGTAAAGATAAAGACAAATCCTGGAATGAGTAGGTGTGTTCAAACTTTCGACTGGTACTTGCTTATTTAATTTGATTAATATAATGGTTTCTCTATTCCAAGAAAAAACTAAAAACCCTCTGGGTTTCCATTAGGATGGAATGGAAAATATGGTGCTGCACAACGTGATGGTCGGCAGTACAGTACTGGGCTATGTAGCTTAAGAATCCCGATGTCATGTGGGCAAGGCATGCGGAAGACCGGGGTTCAATTCCCCGACGGGGAATGGATCCATAACTAAATAAACATCGGCATATTGAAAGAGTATTTTTATCATTATTTTATTAATGAAAGCATAAAGATGCTATTAGTTACATTGTTTTAGTTTGAACGTGCAGACTGATATTAAGAACAGAACAGCGGGAACATTTACCTAGTCAGCGCCATTATTAGTGCAATGCCCCTTAAATATTTAGGAGGATTTCGTTTTCAAATAATGTAAAAGGAGCGAGAAAAAGTCCATTCTTGAACATGGGGTGAGCCATTGTTACTAATGTGTAAATTAAGCCAGTTTTTTATTCAGAATTATTTATTTCTGATTTTAGGGGGAGAAAAAACAAAAACCTACAGTCATCTCATGGGTCTCCCAGTCAAGGCCAGCACAGGTATTGAACCAGCATCCGTAGCAACACAGCTTGCACTGCTATGCTGTCTTTTAGCTCATTGCGCTCAGGCGCTGTACAACGAGTGGCCTACAGTAATACAGTAAGAGCAAAATAATCCTAACACAAAATAAAATAATAAAAACCTTAGTGTAACAGTTTTAGTAAGTAATACTTAAGTCGTGCACAATTATCAGTTTCTAATTAGGGTTAAGTCGCCCATTCATTGTCACTTCGAGACACACAAAAGCATAATCAGTACTCTAACTCCCCCTTGTGGTGGTCTGGAGCAATGAAGTGGCAGGATACCATACTAAACCACAAGTTACCTCTAAATCCCGCAGCGTAAGCTCGCAACTTTTAAAGGAGGAACCACTGTAATTACACTCACCACTAGGGACTTGACCAGGATGTTCTCGATGAGCTTAAAGTCGTTGCGCTGCAGCTGCTTGCTCTTGGAGTTGGTACCCTCCATCTCCTCGTCGGCGTAGAAACGAAAGAACTGCGACTCGTCTTTGAACTCGGTCTTCTCCAGAACTGTGACAAAGAGTTGAACTGAAGATAAATGTGGTTCACTTGAATAAATCTTTAACCGGAGTCTGCGTCTGAAAAGGAACGTCACCCTGTTCCCTAGGTTGTATTTGTATTTATTATGGATCCCCAAGGCAGCAGCTACTCTTCCTGGGGTCCGGCAAAATTAAGGTAGTTATACAATTTAGAAAACATTCCAATACATTCATTACAAAATTCACAACGCACCAGGTATGTGCCCTCAGGCCCATACTCCACTACCACATATCGACAACACAAAATCCATGTGCACGTGTGTGTATAGTGCGCATGTCATAATGTGTGGGTATGCATGTGTCTGTGCCTATGCTTGTGTTGCTTCACAGTCCCCGCTGTTCTATAAGGTGTATTTTTATCTGTTACATTTTTGGGGATTCTACTGCTGCATCAGTTACCTGATGTGGAATAGAGTTCTATGTAGTCATGGCTACATGTAGTACTGTGCACCTCCCATAGTCTGTTCTGGACTTGGGGACTGTGAAGAGACCTCTGGTGGCGTGTCTTGTGGGGTATGCATGGGTGTCTGAATGGGTGTCTGAGCTGTGTGCCAGTAGTTTAGACAGACATTTAAGATATATTTAGGATATGGCAAATATGAGTGGCAATATTTTCCGCCATTGTCCTTAGTAATTTTCCATCCAAGTTGTCAGACCCTGGTGGCTTGTCAATGTTGATAGACAACAAATTCAAAATGACTTGTCTTTCATAATTTGGTCAGATATACTTGGATGTGTAGTGTAAGCGTTTGTTGCTGGCATGTCAAGCCTAAATTTGCTAATCTTGCCAATGAAAAAGTTATTTAAGTTGTAGCAATATCAGTTGGTTTTGTAAAGAATGAGCCACCTGGTTCAATGAATGTTGGAGCTGAGTTGACCTATTTTCCCCAAATGTCATTGAAGGTGCTCCAAAGCTTTTTACTATCATTCCTTATGTAATGTATCTTTATTTCATAGTGTAGAGTCTTCTTTTTATTTAGTTTAGTCACATGATTTCTCAATTTGCAGTACGTTATCCAATCGTTTGTGCAGCCAGACTTACTTGCCATTCCTTTTGTCTCATCCCTTTCAACCATACCATTTTTCAATTCCGCATCAATCCACAGGGATTTAACAGTTTTTACAGTCATTTTCTTAATGGCTGTATGCTTACTAGTAACTGGGATAAGCAATTTAATAAATGTGTCAAGTGCAGTGTCTGGTTGCTCCTCATTATACACCACGGACCAACAAATATTCTTTACAAAACTTTACAAAACTTATTGTATGACCTCTTATAAACTATATTAGGCCCAGCCTTTGGAACTTTGGATTTCCTAGATGGTTACTATATTGTGATCACTACATACGATTAATCTGGATACTGCTTTTAAGCACATTTCTGCAGCATTAGTAAAGATGTTATCAATACGTTGATGATTTCAATCTAGTGCTGTTTGTATCCTGCGCGACCCCGGGCTGGCAAAATTCTGAATCATTGCTACTCTAATTCCCGCAATGCATACAAAGCCCTCCCTCGCCCTCATTTCAGCAAATCTGACCACGATTCCATTTTGTTGCTCCCAGCCTATAGACAGAAACTAAAACAGGAAACGCCCATGCTCGGGTCTGTTCAACGCTGGTCTGATTCCACGCTTCAAAATTGCTTCGATCAAAACACGCCTCCGTCCGCCAGCCAGCCAGCACGCACGCCTCCGTCCGCCAGCCAGCATGCACGCACGCCTCCGTCCGCCAGCCAGCCAGCATGCACGCACGCCTCCGTCCGCCAGCCAGCCAGCATGCACGCACGCCTCCGTCCGCCAGCCAGCCAGCACGCACGCACGCCTCCATCCGCCAGCCAGCATGCACGCACGCCTCCGTCCGCCAGCCAGCACGCACGCACGCCTCCGTCCGCCAGCCAGCACGCACGCCTCCGTCCGTCATGGGACATGTAGTATATTATGCTGGTTTGAGTGTGTTCGACGTTCCCGAGGAAATAGCTACCAAGAACAGGAATGTCTAACCTAATTAAATCAGACCAGGCTATGGGATATGTTTGGGCTCTGGGAAGACCTTTAAAAGACGCTCAATGGTTCAATGCTATGACATAGACCATGAGTGTGGAAACGCCAAACACCTGCGTTCAGTGTATGTCTGACTGTGGTCTATGGTCGTCTGACTTGACTCAAATGTATGGATGTGGGACGACCTTCTACATTTACTGACTGTCATAAATGGGGCAAGTCCGAATTTGCACTTAACTCCAATTTACGTGGAAGTCTCCCGTTGACATCCATGCATGATTAAGTGAAAATTTGCCTGAAGTGGAATTATGGATTCGTTCCAATGTGAATAGGAAACCTTTCTAGTGCCAGTTACAGTATGAAACAGAAATATGACAATGCAATACCAGGTGTTAATTGTTTATAAGAAAACAACCGAATGTGTATGACAACTGACACCTATGAGGAAGAAATTGTGAATGTCAAACGTTATGTTTTGATTATACCATCATTGATAACCGAATCGTATAACAAGAGGTATATTATGTTCTCTGGAAAAATATCCTGCTCAGAGAAACACTTGATCTCAAGCAGTAGAATCTTCCTACAAAAGTGGTTTTGCAGACCCAACATGCCCTTATTATGGTAGTAAATGCATTGTAGCATTGTCATAAATTAATTATATGAAATTATGTTATTGCCCTCCGACTATCTGCTCAGGGGAACATGAGCCTGATGAAAAATGTACTGCAATATCCCTGGTGTATATCCTCCAGTCAGTTATAACACATGACGTTGGTGTGTGTTGTACTGACCATGGTGCATGAAGCCGTTGTTGCACAGTCCGACCCCCATTGTCACCGCTTCCTCACGTGTGGAACAATCACCCTTGGAAACAGAATGAAGCAGTCACAATTAAGAGTGTCACCTGTTTACTTGTTGTTTTCACCTCGTAGACACAGTGGGGAGCGTGTGTGTGTGTGTGTGTGTGTGTGTGTGTGTGTGTGTGTGTGCACGCACTGCACCTGTGACAAGAGCCAGTCCACAAGTTTGCTGGCAGGCAACACAGACTTGAAGGTTTTTAAATGGTAGTCTCTATCCCTGTAAGTGAAAAGGAGATGGGCGAGTAAGGATATGGTGTCATAAAACACCCATTCAAGCAAATCAGGTGCACACAAATAATCACACTTCCAAGATAGGGTTCTAGGATTTTTTATATCGGAAGGCCAAGGGGGGACAACCAGCAAATTGTATCACAAGTAGCATTGGCTTAAATACGATGCATTGTACTGAATAACGGTTTCAACTGTTTGTATATGCCCGGTAATCTATTCAAATACAGTTTAAGTCAGAAGTTTACATACACTTAGGTTGGAGTCATTAAAACTAGTTTATCAACCACTCCACAAATCTCTTGTTAACTTCTTTGGGACAGGGGGCAGTATGTTCACGTCCGGATGAAAAGCATGTCCAAAGTAAACTGCCTGATACTCAGGCCCAGAAGCTAAGATATGTATATTATTAGTAGATTTGGATAGAAAACACAAGTATAACAGAACTTATTTGGCAGGCGAAACCCCGAGGTCTGTCTGTGTGTGTGTGTGTGTGTGTGTGTGTGTGTGTGTGTGTGTGTGTGTGTGTGTGTGTGTGTGTGTGTGTGTGTGTGTGTGTGTGTGTGTGTGTGTGTGTGTGTGTGTGTGTGTGTGTGTGTGTGTGTGTGTATGTATGTATGTATATATATATATATATATATATATATATATATATATATACATGGATATTATTTTACTGCTCTAGGGTTGTAGTTATTGTTTGATAACTTTATTTACTAGTGGTGCAGGGGTCTAAGGCACTGCCTCTCAATGCTAGAGGTGTCACTACAGACACCCTGGTTCAAATCCAGGCTGTATCACAACCGGCCGTGATTGAGCGGTGCACAATTGGCCCAGAGTCGTCCGGGTTTGGCCGGTGTGGGCCGTCATTGTAAATAAGAATTTGTTCTTAACTCACTCGCCTAGTTAAATAAAGGTTCAATTAATTTATGTTATATATATATATATATATATATATATATATATATATATATATATATATATATATATATATATATATATATATATTTTTTTTTTTTTATTGTTTTTTTTTTTTGTTGCGATGCGCAATGCAGAGAAAGCCGGAAGATGAATGATCATTTAATTACCATAGTGAATTATAATGTCTGTTTATGTGTCAATTAATCCCCAAAGGGATGGGTTGCCAATTGCCGTTTTGACACAAAAATAAAATGTCTGTCATTCATTCATTGCAAATAGCACTTTTCGGTAGTGCTCAAAGCATGCCATTCTATGAGAGAAGCATTTATTTTTCAACTCGAAGGCCGGTTTTGGTAGTTAGGGGCAAGTCCTACCATCTAAACTAGGCCATTATTGGTTGGTTGTCACGTGACGGGCGGAAAATGTCGACAGTGTGTTTGCTCATAAATCTCACTGTGGTGACTAAGTACAGGGTGTTTCTGCAAGGCACTACAATGTGAACGATGACAAATTGACCCAAATGTAATGTTAAACGACAGTGTAGCACCCTCTATACGACCATACAACCTCAGGGTTGGACCGAAGCAGTGTGTGTGTGTGTGTGTGTGTGTGTGTGTGTGTGTGTGTGTGTGTGTGTGTGTGTGTGTAAGAAGGAAGAGGGACAAGATGGACAGGGGGAAGAAGAGATGAAAAGGAAGAAACAGAGAGTAGGCAGAGAAAGAGGTGTAGGGGGAGGCGGAGGTGGAAAGGGGAGAAGGAATAAATGGTGGAAGAGTAGGAGGGATACCTACTTGGCGACAGGGGTATACAGGCTGTGCAGACGACAGTAAAGCCTCACGCCCTACAAGAAGTAGAGAGAGAACACGTTTTGAGTCACTGTATCCTCAACAGGCAACCCTCAAAATCAGGGGCAAATTCTAACTTCAACTTAAGTCAAATTTGACCTGGTCTCCTATTGACATCACTGCATGACTTAGTGAACATTTGACTTAAGAAGAAGTCAGGATTCCCCTTGAGAGTTCAAAAGCAGAAGCAGTGCTGTAGGATGTTGGCTAAAGACACCTGGTGGAAGTGATCGTTTGCGCAACAAAACATGAGTCAGTCAGATGTGTTCAGACATCACTTAAAGCGCTGATCTCGTAACAGCGCTTGCCCTCCCCAAGTCCAACATCCCACAACTACTTTTCAGATGCCTGTTTATTTATGGCCTTGGTGCAAAACAGGAACTCTTGCTGTTTTTCATCTTGATATATTAACAGGGTTGGGGTCAATTCCATTTAAATTCAGACAATTCAATTTGACTGAATTGAAATGGAATTGATACCAACACAGATAGATACCTTTGACATGATGTCCTCCATCTCGCTCCTGGCCTTGTAGGTGCCGTCGTCGTAGCGGAAACGGTAAAACACCGGCTCGTTCTTGAACTGGTGCTTGTCTGACACTTAAAATGTCAAGAGAGAGAAAGAGAAAGAGACATGCTTAACATGAGATCCTGATATATTTCATATTTTTTGGTTTTTAGAATGAGATACTATAATCAAGAAAGAATTCCAGACCAGAAGTGATGAACAACAACTCTATTCAATCAGAATAGGAAAAAAATAACTTTGCGCCTCAAGGTAAGAAGTTTTGACTCTAGCTAGCTAGCTGGCTACACAACAAAGACCTAGCCTGCAGATTAACAAGCTAGCCAGAATAAACGAGCAGGAACAAACCTAGCAAGGGGAGTTAATACAACTACATCAAACGACCAAACTGAGTGAGTAAACCAGAAAGGAGCACGGACTAACTTTAAACATATCTTCTGTTTTTTTGTGTGAGGATTAGTCACTCTCTATGTTTTTTGAGCTAAATTAGCACTAGCTAGCAACAGCAGCAGACAGACAAACTGATTGCTATGGCAACGGAGCAGCAGGACAGAGCAGCAGTAGCAGAGCCCACAGGCACCATGTGCCCACTCCCCCTCAGCGCTGAATCCATTCTCTACCCTAAAGAGGCCAAAAATGACACATTGAGGAAAGCTTTTAAACAGAAACTACTAAAGGGGAAGCCAGAAACCCTTTTCGCAGACCTCTACAAAAGGGCAGAGACTCAGGACAGGGCAGAGACTCGGGGGGAAGGCTAATATGGTATAAATCTGAACTAATTAAATCAATCGAATTGATCAAAACAGGATAATTCTTAATCTCGTTAAAAATCAACAAGGAGGCTATCTTGACAGATAAAAACTAGAACAGCAGAAGAACAAGACACTTATCAGTCATGGAGATAAACACCTACCAGGAAGCAACAACCTTTCCCTCCCCAAATACCCCCACAGAAACAACTATGACAAAGTGAAAAGCAAAAATGGAGTACAGGAAGCTCTGTCGAACACTGGGTCTGTACATAGTCAATGGTAGGCTGAGAGGGGACTCTTTTGGTAGGTACACCTACAGCTCATCCCTTGGCAGCAGCACTGTAGACTACTTCCTCACTGACCTAAACCCAGAGTCTCTCAGAGCCTTCACAGTCAGCCCACTAACACCTCTCTCAGACCACAGTGAAATCAGTGTATCTGAGAAGAGCGGAACCCAACCATGAAGCATCACAGCCCAATAAATGACATGGTACTAAAACAGGCCTATAGATGGAGTGCAAACAGTACAGACATCTACCAAAAAGCAATTAGTAGCCAAAAAATACAATCTCTCCTGGACAACTTTTTACCCTTAACATCCTTCTACAGCAACGAAGGTGTACATTTGGCAGTTTGGAACATAAACTTTATATTTGACAAATTAGCCTCCTTGGCTAATCTAAAGAAGCATAAGAGCAAACCAGAAATAACAGATAATGAAAAATGGTTTGATAATGATTGCAAAAATCTAAGTAATTGAGAAATGCATCTATTCAGAAACACAGAGAACCAGACAACAAAAATGTACGCCTTCAATATGGGGAAACACTGAAGCAATACAAACACACCCTGAGAACAAAAAAGAACAGCACATTAGAAAACAGCTGGATGTAATTGAGGAATCCATATAATCAAACCATTTCTAGGAGAATTGGAATAAATTAAAACAAACTTCATCAGGAGGAATTGACAATCCAAAATGGGGATATGTGGAGAAATCACTTTGCAAACCTCTACAGCAATATAGGAAAGAGCCCAGAACAAAAAGATATTCAAGAAAAATGCTTGAATCAGCAGTCAAAGTCTATCAGAATCCTGTGGATACCCCAATAACAGAAGAATTATTGGAAAAACAATGCACTCTCAAACCCAAAAAGGCCTGTGGTGCTGATGGTATTTTAAATTCAAATTGGCTATACTCAAACTCTTCAACATTACCCTCACTGCAGGTATTTCCCCCGATATTTGGAGATTGATCACACCAATCTATAAAAATGGAGACAAATTTGACCCAAATAATTAGAGGAATTTGTTTTAACAGCAACTAGGGGAAAATTCTGTGCTGTGTTATAAATAGCAGACTACATCATTTCCTTGATGAACACAACGTTCTGAGCAGAAGCCAGATTGGATTTCTAAAAAATGATCATACAACAGACCACATTTACACCCTCCACACTAATTGACAAACAAGTCAACCAAAACAAAGGCAAAATCTACTCATGTTTTCTAGATATCAAAAAAGCATTTGGTTCAATTTGGCACGAAGGTCTTTTTTTATAAACTAATAGAAAGTGGTATTGGAGGGAAAACGTATGTTATTAAATCAATGTACACTAAAAACAAATGTGTGGTTAAAATTGGCAACAAGCAAACATCATTCTTCTCTCAGGGACATGAAGTGAAACAGGGCTGCCCAATAAGTCCAACACTATTTAACATCTACATTAATGAATTGGCAAAAACATTAGAAGAATCGGAAGCACCTGGTATCACCCTACACAACATTGAAATCAAGTGTCTGCTGTACGCAGATGACCTGGTGCTGCGGTCTCCCACTAAAAGAGGGGTTACAGCAGCACCTAGATCGTCTTCACAGGTTCTGTCAGACCTGGGCTCTGACCTTTAACCTAAAAAAAAACAAATATAATGATATTCCAAAAAAGGTCTGGAAATCAGGATGACAAATATAAATTCTATTTGGACACAGTTCTATTAGAACACACCATATCTAGGATTAAATATCAGCAACTCAGGTAGCTTTCACATGCTTGTGAATGAGCTGAGAGACAAAGAAAGAAGAGCATTCTATGCCATTAAAAGAAACATTAAAATCGAAATTCCAATTAGAATCTGGCTCAATTTTCCAATCGGTTATAGAACCAATTGCTCTATATGGCAGTGAAGTATGGGGTCCAATCTCTAATAATGAATTTACCAAATGGGACAAACATCCAATTGAAATACTGCATGCAGATTTTTGCAAGACTGTATTGCAAGTGCAAAGAAAAACTCAAAAGAACGCATGTAGAGCAGAATACCCCCTCCTCATTCGAAATGAAAAAATAACCATCAAATTTGAAAACCATCTAAAAACAAGCGACCAAAACATTCCATCACACAGCTCTACATTGTCAAGAGATGAAACAAGAGAAGAGTCCCCTCAGCCAGCTGGTTCTGAGGCTCAGTTCACCAACCCAAACCAACCCCATAGAGCCTCAGGACAGCACTCAGAAAATCTGGCCCAAATCATCACAAAACAAAAATAGAAATATATCACCTATTGGAAAGACACCACAAAAAAACAAAGTAAACTTCAATGCTATTTGGCTCTAAACAGACAGTAGTTGGTGGCAGACTATCTGACCACTGTGACTGATAGAAAACTGAGGAAAACATTGACTAGGTACAGACTCAGTGAGCACAGTCTGGCTATAGAGACGGGTCGTCACAGACAAACCTGGCTGTCCAGTAAGGACAGGCTGTGCTCACTCTGCTCCAGGGGAGAGGTAGAGACAGAGCTGCATTTCCTATTACACTGTGACAAATATTCAGACCTAAGAGAATATTTATTTCCAAAAATTATATTTCAATACAAAGAATATGAAACTATAAAAGATGAAGAAAAAATCTAATATTCATTGGGTGCAAAGCCAAAATGTGCAGTTTTGGCAGCCAAATATGTATCCTCCTGCCACAACCTGAGGGACAGCCAGTGAAAAGTGCAATGTAATGTCAATATTATTTCCCATTTTATTTTGTTTTGTCTTTCATACCATGTGTCTTCTCAGTCATGTTGACACTGGTCTACTACTATTGCTTTAATGTATTGTTGTTCTGATTAATATTGTTAGTGTAGTTGTTGTTAATGGTAATCCCATGTCCACTACTACTATTATTATTGCTGTTGGTCCCACCATTTATTTATATACAGTGGGGTAAAAAAGTATTTAGTCAGCCACCAATTGTGCAAGTTCTCCCACTTAAAAATAATTTGCAAATAAATTCAATAAAAATCCTACAATGTGATTTTCTGGATTTTTTTTCTCATTTGGTCTGTCATAGTTGAAGTGTACTTATGCTGAAAATTACAGGTCTCTCATCTTTTTAAGTGGGAGAACTTGCACAATTGGTGGCTGACTAAATACTTTTTTGCCTCACTGTATAAATATATAATTTTATATATATTTTTTTTGTAACTTTGACAATGTAAGTAATAATGAACTTGCCATGTCAATAAAGTCAATTGAATTGAAAGAGCGAGCGAGACGGGGGGGAGAGAGAGAGCGAGCCAGACGGGGGGGAGAGAGAGAGAGCGAGCCAGACGGGGGGGAGAGAGAGAGAGCGAGCCAGACGGGGGGGAGAGAGAGAGAGCGAGCCAGACGGGGGGGAGAGAGAGAGCGAGCGAGCCAGACGGGTGGGGGGAGAGAGAGAGCGAGCGAGCCAGACGGGGGGGGGGAGAGAGAGAGCGAGCGAGCCAGACGGGGGGGGAGAGAGAGAGCGAGCGAGCGAGACGGGGGGGGGGAGAGAGAGAGCGAGCGAGACGGGGGGGGAGAGAGAGAGAGAGCGAGCGAGACGGGGGGGGAGAGAGAGAGAGAGCGAGCGAGACGGGGGGGAGAGAGCGAGCGAGCGAGACGGGGGGGAGAGAGCGAGCGAGCGAGACGGGGGGAGAGAGAGAGCGAGACGGGGGGGAGAGAGAGAGCGAGACGGGGGGGAGAGAGAGAGCGAGCGAGACGGGGGGAGAGAGAGAGCGAGCGAGACGGGGGGGAGAGAGAGAGCGAGCGAGACGGGGGGGAGAGAGAGCGAGCGAGACGGGGGGGAGAGAGAGCGAGCGAGACGGGGGGGAGAGAGAGCGAGCGAGACGGGGGGGAGAGAGAGCGAGCGAGACGGGGGGGAGAGAGAGAGCGAGCGAGCGAGACGGGGGAGAGAGAGAGCGAGCGAGACGGGGGAGAGAGAGAGCGAGCGAGACGGGGGGGTGAGAGAGAGCGAGCGAGACGGGGGGGTGAGAGAGAGCGAGCGAGACGGGGGGGTGAGAGAGAGCGAGCGAGACGGGGGGGTGAGAGAGAGCGAGCGAGACGGGGGGGTGAGAGAGAGCGAGCGAGACGGGGGGGTGAGAGAGAGCGAGCGAGACGGGGGGGTGAGAGAGAGCGAGCGAGACGGGGGGGTGAGAGAGCGAGCGAGACGGGGGGGAGAGAGAGAGCGAGCGAGACGGGGGGGAGAGAGAGAGCGAGCGAGCGAGACGGGGGGGAGAGAGAGAGCGAGCGAGACGGGGGGGAGAGAGAGAGCGAGCGAGACGGGGGGAGAGAGAGAGCGAGCGAGACGGGTGGGAGAGAGAGAGCGAGCGAGACGGGTGGGAGAGAGAGAGCGAGCGAGACGGGGGAGAGAGAGAGCGAGCGAGACGGGGGGGAGAGAGAGCGAGCGAGACGGGGGGAGAGAGAGAGCGAGCGAGACGGGGGGAGAGAGAGAGCGAGCGAGACGGGGGGAGAGAGAGAGCGAGCGAGACGGGGGGAGAGAGAGAGCGAGCGAGACGGGGGGGGAGAGAGAGCGCGAGCGAGACGGGGGGGGAGAGAGAGCGCGAGCGAGACGGGGGGGGGAGAGAGAGCGCGAGCGAGACGGGGGAGAGAGAGAGCGAGCGAGACGGGGGGAGAGAGAGAGCGAGCGAGACGGGGGGGAGAGAGAGAGCGAGCGAGACGGGGGGGAGAGAGAGAGCGAGCGAGACGGGGGAGAGAGAGAGCGATCGAGACGGGGGAGAGAGAGAGCGATCGAGACGGGGGAGAGAGAGAGCGAGCGAGACGGGGGAGAGAGAGAGCGAGCGAGACGGGGGGGAGAGAGAGAGCGGGCGGGGCGGGAGAGGGAGAGCGCGAGCGAGACGGGGGGGGAGAGAGCGCGAGCGAGACGGGGGGGAGAGAGAGCGCGAGCGAGACGGGGGGGGGAGAGAGAGCGCGAGCGAGACGGGGGGGGGGAGAGAGAGCGCGAGCGAGACGGGGGGGGGAGAGAGAGCGCGAGCGAGACGGGGGGGGAGAGAGAGCGCGAGCGAGACGGGGGGGGAGAGAGAGCGCGAGCGAGACGGGGGGGAGAGAGAGAGCGCGAGCGAGACGGGGGGGGGGAGAGAGAGCGCGAGCGAGACGGGGGGGGGGAGAGAGAGCGCGAGCGAGACGGGGGGGGGGAGAGAGAGCGCGAGCGAGACGGGGGGGGGGAGAGAGAGCGCGAGCGAGACGGGGGGGGGGAGAGAGAGCGCGAGCGAGACGGGGGGGGGGAGAGAGAGCGCGAGCGAGACGGGGGGGGAGAGAGAGCGCGAGCGAGACGGGGGGGGGAGAGAGAGCGCGAGCGAGACGGGGGGGGGAGAGAGAGCGCGAGCGAGACGGGGGGGGGAGAGAGAGCGCGAGCGAGACGGGGGGGGAGAGAGAGCGCGAGCGAGACGGGGGGGAGAGAGAGCGCGAGCGAGACGGGGGGGAGAGAGAGCGCGAGCGAGACGGGGGGGGAGAGAGAGCGCGAGCGAGACGGGGGGGAGAGAGAGCGCGAGCGAGACGGGGGGGGAGAGAGAGCGCGAGCGAGACGGGGGGGGAGAGAGAGCGCGAGCGAGACGGGGGGGGGAGAGAGAGCGCGAGCGAGACGGGGGGGGGAGAGAGAGCGAGCGAGACGGGGGGGGGAGAGAGAGCGAGCGAGACGGGGGGGAGAGAGAGAGCGAGCGAGACGGGGGGGAGAGAGAGAGCGAGCGAGACGGGGGGGAGAGAGAGAGCGAGCGAGACGGGGGGAGAGAGAGAGCGAGCGAGACGGGGGGGAGAGAGAGAGCGAGCGAGACGGGGGGAGAGAGAGAGCGAGCGAGACGGGGGGGAGAGAGAGAGCGAGCGAGACGGGGGGGAGAGAGAGAGAGCGAGCGAGGCGGGGGGGAGAGAGAGAGCGAGCGAGACGGGGGGGAGAGAGAGAGCGAGCGAGACGGGGGGGAGAGAGAGAGCGAGCGAGACGGGGGGAGAGAGAGAGCGAGCGAGACGGGGGGAGAGAGAGAGCGAGCGAGACGGGGGGAGAGAGAGAGCGAGCGAGACGGGGGGAGAGAGAGAGCGAGCGAGACGGGGGGAGAGAGAGAGCGAGCGAGACGGGGGGGAGAGAGAGCGAGCGAGACGGGGGGAGAGAGAGCGAGCGAGACGGGGGGAGAGAGAGAGCGAGCGAGACGGGGGGAGAGAGAGCGAGCGAGACGGGGGGAGAGAGAGAGCGAGCGAGACGGGGGGGAGAGAGAGGGGGAGAGAGAGAGCGAGCAAGACGGGGGGGAAGAGAGAGAGCGAGCCAGACGGGGGGGAAGAGAGAGAGCGAGCGAGACGGGGGGGAGAGAGAGAGCGAGCGAGACGGGGGGGAGAGAGAGAGCGAGCGAGACGGGGGGGAGAGAGAGAGCGAGCGAGACGGGGGGGAGAGAGAGCGAGCGAGACGGGGGGGAGAGAGAGAGAGCGAGCGAGACGGGGGGGAGAGAGAGAGAGCGAGCGAGACGGGGGGGAGAGAGAGAGCGAGCGAGACGGGGGGGAGAGAGAGAGCGAGCGAGACGGGGGGGAGAGAGAGAGCGAGCGAGACGGGGGGGAGAGAGAGAGCGAGCGAGACGGGGGGGAGAGAGAGAGCGAGCGAGACGGGGGGGAGAGAGAGAGCGAGCGAGACGGGGGGGAGAGAGAGAGCGAGCGAGACGGGGGGGGAGAGAGAGAGCGAGCGAGACGGGGGGGAGAGAGAGAGCGAGCGAGACGGGGGGGAGAGAGAGAGCGAGCGAGACGGGGGGGAGAGAGAGAGCGAGCGAGACGGGGGGGAGAGAGAGAGCGAGCGAGACGGGGGGAGAGAGAGAGCGAGCGAGACGGGGGGGAGAGAGAGAGCGAGCGAGCGAGACGGGGGGGAGAGAGAGCGAGCGAGCGAGACGGGGGGAGAGAGAGAGCGAGCGAGACGGGGGGAGAGAGAGAGCGAGCGAGACGGGGGAGAGAGAGAGCGAGCGAGACGGGGGAGAGAGAGAGCGCGAGCGAGACGGGGGGGAGAGAGAGCGCGAGCGAGACGGGGGGAGAGAGAGCGCGAGCGAGACGGGGGGGAGAGAGAGCGCGAGCGAGACGGGGGGGAGAGAGAGCGCGAGCGAGACGGGGGGGAGAGAGAGCGCGAGCGAGACGGGGGGGAGAGAGAGCGCGAGCGAGACGGGGGGGAGAGAGAGCGCGAGCGAGACGGGGGGGAGAGAGAGCGCGAGCGAGACGGGGGGGAGAGAGAGCGCGAGCGAGACGGGGGGGAGAGAGAGCGCGAGCGAGACGGGGGGGAGAGAGAGCGCGAGCGAGACGGGGGGAGAGAGCGCGAGCGAGACGGGGGGAGAGAGCGCGAGCGAGACGGGGGGAGAGAGCGCGAGCGAGACGGGGGGGGGAGAGCGCGAGCGAGACGGGGGGGGAGAGAGAGCGCGAGCGAGACGGGGGGGGAGAGAGAGCGCGAGCGAGACGGGGGGGGAGAGAGCGCGCGAGCGAGACGGGGGGGAGAGAGAGCGCGAGCGAGACGGGGGGGAGAGAGAGCGCGAGCGAGACGGGGGGGAGAGAGAGCGCGAGCGAGACGGGGGGGGAGAGCGCGAGCGAGACGGGGGGAGAGAGAGCGCGAGCGAGACGGGGGGGAGAGAGAGCGCGAGCGAGACGGGGGGGAGAGAGAGCGCGAGCGAGACGGGGGGGAGAGAGAGCGCGAGCGAGACGGGGGGGAGAGAGAGCGCGAGCGAGACGGGGGGGAGAGAGAGCGCGAGCGAGACGGGGGGGAGAGAGAGCGCGAGCGAGACGGGGGGGAGAGAGAGCGCGAGCGAGACGGGGGGGAGAGAGAGCGCGAGCGAGACGGGGGGGAGAGAGAGCGCGAGCGAGACGGGGGGGAGAGAGAGCGCGAGCGAGACGGGGGGGAGAGAGAGCGCGAGCGAGACGGGGGGGAGAGAGAGCGCGAGCGAGACGGGGGGAGAGAGAGAGCGAGCGAGACGGGGGGGAGAGAGAGAGCGAGCGAGACGGGGGGGAGAGAGAGAGCGAGCGAGACGGGGGGGAGAGAGAGCGAGCGAGACGGGGGGGAGAGAGAGCGAGCGAGACGGGGGGGAGAGAGAGCGAGCGAGACGGGGGGGAGAGAGAGCGAGCGAGACGGGGGGTAGAGAGAGCGAGCGAGACGGGGGGGAGAGAGAGCGAGCGAGACGGGGGGGAGAGAGAGCGAGCGAGACGGGGGGGAGAGAGAGCGAGCGAGACGGGGGGGAGAGAGAGCGAGCGAGACGGGGGGGAGAGAGAGAGCGAGCGAGACGGGGGGAGAGAGAGAGCGAGCGAGACGGGGGGGAGAGAGAGAGAGCGAGCGAGACGGGGGGGAAGAGAGAGAGCGAGCGAGACGGGGGAGAGAGAGCGCGAGCGAGACGAGGGGGAGAGAGAGCGCGAGCGAGACGGGGGAGAGAGAGAGCGAGACGGGGGAGAGAGAGAGCGAGCGAGACGGGGGAGAGAGAGAGCGAGCGAGACGGGGAGAGAGAGAGCGCGAGCGAGACGGGGGGAGAGAGAGCGCGAACGAGACGGGGGGGAGAGAGAGCGCGAGCGAGACGAGGGGGAGAGAGAGCGCGAGCGAGACGGGGGGGAGAGAGAGCGCGAGCGAGACGGGGGGGAGAGAGAGCGCGAGCGAGACGGGGGGGAGAGAGAGCGCGAGCGAGACGGGGGGGAGAGAGAGCGCGAGCGAGACGGGGGGGGGGAGAGAGAGCGCGAGCGAGACGGGGGGGGGAGAGAGAGCGCGAGCGAGACGGGGGGGAGAAAGAGCGCGAGCGAGACGGTGGGGAGAAAGAGCGCGAGCGAGACGGTGGGGAGAGAGAGCGCGAGCGAGACGGGGGGGAGAGAGCGCGAGCTAGACGGGGGGGGGGAGAGAGCGCGAGCGAGACGGGGGGGGGGGGGAGAGCGCGAGCGAGACGGGGGGGGGGAGAGAGCGCGAGCGAGACGGGGGGGAGAGAGCGCGAGCGAGACGGGGGGGAGAGAGCGCGAGCGAGACGGGGGGGGGGGAGAGAGCGCGAGCGAGACGGGGGTGGGGGGAGAGAGCGCGAGCGAGACGGGGGTGGGAGAGAGAGCGCGAGCGAGACGGGGGTGGGAGAGAGAGCGCGAGCGAGACGGGGGGGGGGAGAGACAGCGCGAGCGAGACGGGGGGGGGGAGAGAGAGCGCGAGCGAGACGGGGGGGGAGAGAGAGCGCGAGCGAGACGGGGGGAGAGAGAGCGCGAGCGAGACGGGGGGGAGAGAGAGCGCGAGCGAGACGGGGGGAGAGAGAGCGCGAGCGAGACGGGGGGAGAGAGAGCGCGAGCGAGACGGGGGGGAGAGAGAGCGCGAGCGAGACGGGGGGGAGAGAGCGCGAGCGAGACGGGGGGAGAGAGCGCGAGCGAGACGGGGGGAGAGAGCGCGAGCGAGACGGGGGGAGAGAGCGCGAGCGAGACGGGGGGGGAGAGCGCGAGCGAGACGGGGGGGGAGAGAGAGCGAGCGAGACGGGGGGGGAGAGAGAGCGCGAGCGAGACGGGGGGGGAGAGAGAGCGCGAGCGAGACGGGGGGGGAGAGAGAGCGCGAGCGAGACGGGGGGGGAGAGAGAGCGCGAGCGAGACGGGGGGGGAGAGAGCGCGCGAGCGAGACGGGGGGGAGAGAGAGCGCGAGCGAGACGGGGGGGAGAGAGAGCGCGAGCGAGACGGGGGGGAGAGAGAGCGCGAGCGAGACGGGGGGGAGAGAGAGCGCGAGCGAGACGGGGGGGAGAGAGAGCGCGAGCGAGACGGGGGGGAGAGAGAGCGCGAGCGAGACGGGGGGGAGAGAGAGCGCGAGCGAGACGGGGGGGAGAGAGAGCGCGAGCGAGACGGGGGGGAGAGAGAGCGCGAGCGAGACGGGGGGGAGAGAGAGCGCGAGCGAGACGGGGGGGAGAGAGAGCGCGAGCGAGACGGGGGGGAGAGAGAGCGCGAGCGAGACGGGGGGGAGAGAGAGCGCGAGCGAGACGGGGGGGAGAGAGAGCGCGAGCGAGACGGGGGGAGAGAGAGCGCGAGCGAGACGGGGGGGAGAGAGAGCGCGAGCGAGACGGGGGGAGAGAGAGAGCGAGCGAGACGGGGGGAGAGAGAGAGCGAGCGAGACGGGGGGGAGAGAGAGAGCGAGCGAGACGGGGGGGAGAGAGAGAGCGAGCGAGACGGGGGGGAGAGAGAGCGAGCGAGACGGGGGGGAGAGAGAGCGAGCGAGACGGGGGGGAGAGCGAGCGAGACGGGGGGTAGAGAGAGCGAGCGAGACGGGGGGGAGAGAGAGCGAGCGAGACGGGGGGGAGAGAGAGCGAGCGAGACGGGGGGGAGAGAGAGCGAGCGAGACGGGGGGGAGAGAGAGCGAGCGAGACGGGGGGGAGAGAGAGCGAGCGAGACGGGGGGGAGAGAGAGCGAGCGAGACGGGGGGGAGAGAGAGCGAGCGAGACGGGGGGGAGAGAGAGAGCGAGCGAGACGGGGGGAGAGAGAGAGCGAGCGAGACGGGGGGGAGAGAGAGAGAGCGAGCGAGACGGGGGGGGAGAGAGAGAGCGAGCGAGACGGGGGAGAGAGAGCGCGAGCGAGACGAGGGGGAGAGAGAGCGCGAGCGAGACGGGGGAGAGAGAGAGCGAGCGAGACGGGGGAGAGAGAGAGCGAGCGAGACGGGGGAGAGAGAGAGCGCGAGCGAGACGGGGGGGAGAGAGAGCGCGAACGAGACGGGGGGGAGAGAGAGCGCGAGCGAGACGGGGGGGAGAGAGAGCGCGAGCGAGACGGGGGGAGAGAGCGCGAGCGAGACGGGGGGAGAGAGCGCGAGCGAGACGGGGGGGGAGAGAGAGCGCGAGCGAGACGGGGGGGGAGAGAGAGCGCGAGCGAGACGGGGGGGGAGAGAGAGCGCGAGCGAGACGGGGGGGGAGAGAGAGCGCGAGCGAGACGGGGGGGGAGAGAGCGCGCGAGCGAGACGGGGGGGGAGAGAGAGCGCGAGCGAGACGGGGGGGAGAGAGAGCGCGAGCGAGACGGGGGGGAGAGAGAGCGCGAGCGAGACGGGGGGGAGAGAGAGCGCGAGCGAGACGGGGGGGAGAGAGAGCGCGAGCGAGACGGGGGGGAGAGAGAGCGCGAGCGAGACGGGGGGGAGAGAGAGCGCGAGCGAGACGGGGGGAGAGAGCGCGAGCGAGACGGGGGGGGAGAGAGAGCGCGAGCGAGACGGGGGGGGAGAGAGAGCGCGAGCGAGACGGGGGGGGAGAGAGCGCGCGAGCGAGACGGGGGGGAGAGAGAGCGCGAGCGAGACGGGGGGAGAGAGAGCGCGAGCGAGACGGGGGGAGAGAGAGCGCGAGCGAGACGGGGGGAGAGAGAGCGCGAGCGAGACGGGGGGGAGAGAGAGCGCGAGCGAGACGGGGGGGAGAGAGAGCGCGAGCGAGACGGGGGGGAGAGAGAGCGCGAGCGAGACGGGGGGGAGAGAGAGCGCGAGCGAGACGGGGGGAGAGAGAGCGCGAGCGAGACGGGGGGGAGAGAGAGCGCGAGCGAGACGGGGGGGAGAGAGAGCGCGAGCGAGACGGGGGGGAGAGAGAGCGCGAGCGAGACGGGGGGGAGAGAGAGCGCGAGCGAGACGGGGGGAGAGAGAGAGCGAGCGAGACGGGGGGGAGAGAGAGAGCGAGCGAGACGGGGGGGAGAGAGAGCGAGCGAGACGGGGGGGAGAGAGAGCGAGCGAGACGGGGGGGAGAGAGAGCGAGCGAGACGGGGGGGAGAGAGAGCGAGCGAGACGGGGGGGAGAGAGAGCGAGCGAGACGGGGGGTAGAGAGAGCGAGCGAGACGGGGGGGAGAGAGAGCGAGCGAGACGGGGGGAGAGAGAGCGAGCGAGACGGGGGGGAGAGAGAGCGAGCGAGACGGGGGGGAGAGAGAGCGAGCGAGACGGGGGGGAGAGAGAGCGAGCGAGACGGGGGGGAGAGAGAGCGAGCGAGACGGGGGGGAGAGAGAGCGAGCGAGACGGGGGGGAGAGAGAGCGAGCGAGACGGGGGGGAGAGAGAGAGCGAGCGAGACGGGGGGAGAGAGAGAGCGAGCGAGACGGGGGGGAGAGAGAGAGAGCGAGCGAGACGGGGGGGGAGAGAGAGAGCGAGCGAGACGGGGGAGAGAGAGCGCGAGCGAGACGAGGGGGAGAGAGAGCGCGAGCGAGACGAGGGGGAGAGAGAGCGCGAGCGAGACGGGGGAGAGAGAGAGCGAGCGAGACGGGGGAGAGAGAGAGCGAGCGAGACGGGGGAGAGAGAGCGCGAGCGAGACGGGGGGGAGAGAGCGCGAGCGAGACGGGGGGGAGAGAGAGCGCGAACGAGACGGGGGGGAGAGAGAGCGCGAGCGAGACGGGGGGGAGAGAGAGCGCGAGCGAGACGGGGGGGAGAGAGAGCGCGAGCGAGACGGGGGGGAGAGAGAGCGCGAGCGAGACGGGGGGGAGAGAGAGCGCGAGCGAGACGGGGGGGAGAGAGAGCGCGAGCGAGACGGGGGGGGGAGAGAGAGCGCGAGCGAGACGGGGGGGAGAAAGAGCGCGAGCGAGACGGTGGGGAGAAAGAGCGCGAGCGAGACGGTGGGGAGAGAGAGCGCGAGCGAGACGGGGGGGAGAGAGCGCGAGCGAGACGGGGGGGGGAGAGAGCGCGAGCGAGACGGGGGGGGGGAGAGCGCGAGCGAGACGGGGGGGAGAGAGCGCGAGCGAGACGGGGGGGGGGGGAGAGAGCGCGAGCGAGACGGGGGGGGGGAGAGAGCGCGAGCGAGACGGGGGGGGAGAGAGCGCGAGCGAGACGGGGGGGAGAGAGAGCGCGAGCGAGACGGGGGGAGAGAGAGCGCGAGCGAGACGGGGGGGAGAGAGAGCGCGAGCGAGACGGGGGGGAGAGAGAGCGCGAGCGAGACGGGGGGGAGAGAGAGCGCGAGCGAGACGGGGGGGAGAGAGAGCGCGAGCGAGACGGGGGGGGGGGGAGAGCGCGAGCGAGACGGGGGGGAGGGAGCGCGAGCGAGACGGGGGGGGAGAGAGCGCGAGCGAGACGGGGGGGGGAGAGAGCGCGAGCGAGACGGGGGGGGAGAGAGAGCGAGCGAGACGGGGGGGGGAGAGAGAGCGCGAGCGAGACGGGGGGGGAGAGAGAGCGCGAGCGAGACGGGGGGGGAGAGAGAGCGCGAGCGAGACGGGGGGGGAGAGAGAGCGCGAGCGAGACGGGGGGGGAGAGAGAGCGCGAGCGAGACGGGGGGGGAGAGAGAGCGCGAGCGAGACGGGGGGGGAGAGAGAGCGCGAGCGAGACGGGGGGGAGAGAGAGCGCGAGCGAGACGGGGGGGAGAGAGAGCGCGAGCGAGACGGGGGGGGGGAGAGAGAGCGCGAGCGAGACGGGGGGGGGGGAGAGAGAGCGCGAGCGAGACGGGGGGGGGGGAGAGAGAGCGCGAGCGAGACGGGGGGGGAGAGAGAGCGCGAGCGAGACGGGGGGGGAGAGAGAGCGCGAGCGAGACGGGGGGGGAGAGAGAGCGCGAGCGAGACGGGGGGGGAGAGAGAGCGCGAGCGAGACGGGGGGGGAGAGAGAGCGCGAGCGAGACGGGGAGGAGAGAGAGCGCGAGCGAGACGGGGAGGAGAGAGAGCGCGAGCGAGACGGGGAGGAGAGAGAGCGCGAGCGAGACGGGGAGGAGAGAGAGCGCGAGCGAGACGGGGGGGAGAGAGAGCGCGAGCGAGACGGGGGGGAGAGAGAGAGCGAGCGAGACGGGGGGGGAGAGAGAGCGAGACGGGGGGGGGAGAGAGAGAGCGAGCGAGACGGGGGGGGGGAGAGAGCGAGCGAGACGGGGGGGGAGAGAGAGCGAGACGGGGGGGGGGAGAGAGACAGCGAGCGAGACGGGGGGGGGAGAGAGAGAGAGCGAGCGAGCGAGACGGGGGGGGGAGAGAGAGAGCGCGAGCCAGGGACGGGGGAGAGCGAGCGAGACGGGGAGAGCGAGCGAGACGGGGGAGAGCGAGCGAGACGGGGGAGAGCGAGCGAGACGGGGGAGAGCGAGCGAGACGGGGGAGAGCGAGCTAGACGGGGGAGAGCGAGCTAGACGGGGGAGAGCGAGCTAGACGGGGGAGAGCGAGCTAGACGGGGGAGAGCGAGCTAGACGGGGGAGAGCGAGCTAGACGGGGGAGAGAGGCTGAGCGCGAGCCAGAGATGGGGGAGAGCGAGCGAGACGGGGGAGAGCGAGCGAGACGGGGAGAGCGAGCGAGACGGGGAGAGCGAGCGAGACGGGGAGAGCGAGCGAGACGGGGAGAGCGAGCGAGATGGGGGAGAGCGAGCGAGACGGGGGAGAGCGAGCGAGACGGGGGAGAGCGAGCGAGACGGGGGAGAGCGAGCGAGACGGGGGGAGAGCGAGCCAGACGGGGGGAGAGCGAGCCAGACGGGGGGAGAGCGAGCCAGACGGGGGGAGAGCGAGCCAGACGGGGGGAGAGCGAGCCAGACGGGGGGAGAGCGAGCCAGACGGGGGGAGAGCGAGCCAGACGGGGGGAGAGCGAGCCAGACGGGGGGAGAGCGAGCCAGACGGGGGGAGAGCGAGCCAGACGGGGGGAGAGCGAGCCAGACGGGGGGAGAGCGAGCCAGACGGGGGGAGAGCGAGCCAGACGGGGGGAGAGCGAGCCAGACGGGGGGAGAGCGAGCCAGACGGGGGGAGTGCGAGCCAGACGGGGGGAGTGCGAGCCAGACGGGGGGAGAGCGAGCCAGACGGGGGGAGAGCGAGCCAGACGGGGGGAGAGCGAGCCAGACGGGGGGAGAGCGAGCCAGACGGGGGGAGAGCGAGCCAGACGGGGGGAGAGCGAGCCAGACGGGGGGAGAGCGAGCCAGACGGGGGGAGAGCGAGCCAGACGGGGGGAGAGCGAGCCAGACGGGGGGAGAGCGAGCCAGACGGGGGTAGAGCGAGCCACACTCTGCTGTCACCCTGAATCTCATTCTCCGTCACCTGTGCTCCCCTTGAGATCAGTGCCTAATGAGTGGCAGCCCTATACCCCAGAGGCAAAGCCATCACTGTCCCATGTCCTCTCATAGCTTAGGTCTGTTATTGCGTTAGATGCAGGCAGGCCCCAAGTTATTCACTGTCAGCGCCAAATACATTGTGTGTGTGTGTGTGTGTGAGTGTTCTGTTATCAATGCATAATTTCTATCGGTAAACCTGTAACTAAGCTACTAAGTCTGCTGGTATAAACCTGGGGAAATGGTTTTGTAACTATTTATGAAAAATATTTATTATTTCTTTATTTTTCCTACCATCCTACCATTCCTCATTGGATAGACACTGGCTACTAGCTAGTATTCATTGTTAGCCACTGCTAGCGGTCTTGACCTTGAGCTCGGACACCATCCAGCTTTAGCTAGGTCAATACCTGCCAGTCTGCAAAGCGCTATATAAACCCAGCGCATATCGGACTGCTTTTCTCTACCACATCACCGGGTTCCTGCTGCAAGCTCTGGACCATTACACCGGATCATCGCAGCTAGCTAGCTGCAACCGAGTGGCTATTGTTGGCTGACACCTCTGTCCCGAAGCAAGCACCAGTTAGCCTTGAGCTAGCCTCGAGCTAGGCCCATCTCCCGGCTAGCCGACGAAGTATGCCAGCTAACTCTTGGCTACAATACAATAGTTGTGACTACCGAAAGGCTCCCTGACTCACCTATTGCTGCTCATTGGACCCTGGCTACACAGTTGATGCCTGCTGAACTGTTCACTAACACGGTACATAAATGTGTATCTGTCAGCCGCAGCCTTGAACTCAGGTCCTGTGTGTACCGGACTGACCCTCTCTGCCCATCCATCGCATTTACCCGTTATTGTCTTAGCTCTCCCGATCAACACCTGTGACTGCTTTGTGACCCTCTCTAATGTGAATATGCCTTGTCTACTGCTGTTTCGGAAAGTTCTTATTGTTTTACTTCACTGTAGAACCCTCAGTCCCACTCAACATGCCTTTTGTCCCACCCCCCACTCAAGCAGAGACCTCACCTGGCTTAACTGGTGCCTCCAGAGATGCAACCTCTCTCATCATCATTCAATGCCTAGGTTTAGATCCACTGTACTCACATCCTACCATACCCTTGTCTGTACATTATGCCCTGAATCTATTCTACCACGCCCAGAAATCTGCTCTTTTTATTCTCTGTTCCCAATGCACTAGACGACCAGTTCTCATAGCCTTTGCCGTACCCTTCCTACTCCTCCTCTGTTTCTCTGGTGATGTTAACCCAGGCCCTGTAGCCCCCAGTACTACACCTATTCCCCAGGCGCTATCATTTGTTGACTTCTGTAACCGTAAAAGCCTTGATTTCATGCATGTTAACAT
Source organism: Oncorhynchus mykiss (assembly GCF_057628025.1). NCBI lineage: Eukaryota > Metazoa > Chordata > Actinopteri > Salmoniformes > Salmonidae > Oncorhynchus > Oncorhynchus mykiss. The sequence goes on from NC_143037.1 coordinate 36,827,979, forward strand.
CAGAAGCCTCCTCCCTAAGTTTGTTTTATTCACTGCTTTAGCATACTCCGCCAACCCTGATGTCCTAGCCATGTCTGAATCATGGCTTAGGAAGGCCACCAAAAATTCAGAAATTTTCATCCCCATCTACAACATTTTCCGTTAAGATAGAACTGCCAAAGGGGGAGGAGTTGCAATCTACAGCAGAGAGAGCCTGCAGAGTCCCGTCTTACTATCCAGGTCTGTGCCCAAACAGTTCAAGCTTCTACTTTTAAAATCCAATAAGTCTCTCACTGTTGCCGCTTGTTATAGACCCCCTCAGCCCTGGACACCATATGTGAATTGATTGCCCCCCCATCTATCTTCAGAGTTCGTACTGTTAGGTGACCTAAACTGGGACATGTTTAGCACCCCGGCAGTCCTACAATCTAAGCTTGATGCCCTCAATCTCACACAAATTATCAAGGAACCTACCAGATACAACCCTAAAGCCGTAAACATGGGCACCCTCATAGATATCATCCTGACCAACTTTTCCTCTAAATACACCTCTGCTGTCTTCAACCAGGATCTCAGCAATCACTGCCTCATTGCCTGCGTCCGTATTGGGTCCGCGGTCAAACGACCAGCCCTCATTACTGTCAAATGCTGCCTAAAACACTTCAGCGAGCAGGCCTTTCTAATCGACCTGGTCTGGGGCGACGACGCCTGGTCCTTCATTAAAAGTAATTTCCTCACCATCTTAAATAAGCATACCCCTTTCAAAAAATGTAGAACTAAGAACAGATATAGCCCTTGGTTCCCTCCAGACCTGACTGCCCTTGACCAGCACAAAAACATCCCGTGGCGTTCTGCATTAGCATCGAATAGCCCCCGCGATATGTAACTTTTCAGGGAAGTCAGGAACCAATACACACAGTCAGTTAGCCTTTGCTTTCCTAGCTTTTTCAAACAGAAATTTGCATCCTGTAGCACTAATTCCAAAAAGTTTCAGGACACTAAAGTCCATGGAGAATAAGAGCACCTCCTCCCAGCAGCCCACTACACTGAGGCTAGGAAACACTGTCACCACCAATAAATCTATGATAATTGAGAAATTCAATAAGCATTTTTCTACAGCTGGCCATGCTTTCCACCTGGCTACCCCTACCCCAGCCAACAGCTCTGCACCCCCAGCAGCAACTTGCCCAAGCCCCCCCCCTTATCTTTTACCCAAATTGAGATAGCTGATGTTCTGAAAGTGCTGCAAAATTTGGACCCCTACAAATCAGCTGGGCTAGACAATATGGACTCTCTTTCTAAAATTATCTGCCGAAATTGTTGCAACCCCTTGTTGCAAAGCCTGTTCAACCTCTCCTTCATGTCGTTTGAGTTACCTAAAGATTGGAAAGCTGACGCGGTCATCACCCTCTTCAAAGGGGGAGACACTCTAGACCCAAACTGTTACAGACCTATATCCATCCTGCCCTGCCTTTCTAAAGTACTCGAAAGCCAAGTTAACAGACAGATGACTGACCATTTCGAATCTCACCGTACCTTCTCCACTATGCAATCTGGTTTCCGAGCTGGTCATGGGAGCACCTCAGCCATGCTCAAAGTCCGATAAACGATATCATAACCGCCATCGATAAAAGACAGTACTGTGCAGCCGTCTTCATTGACCTGACAAAGGCTTTCGACTTTGTCAAGCACTGCATTCTTATCGGCAGACTCAATAGCCTTGGTTTCTCAAATGACTACCTCGCCTGGTTCACCAACTACTTCTCCAACAGAGTTCAGTGTGTCAAATCAGAGGGCCTGTTGTCCGGACCTCTGGCAGACTATGGGGGTGCCACAGGGTTCAATTCTCAGGCCGACTCTTTTCTCTGTATACATCAAATATGTTGCTCTTGCTGCTGGTGATTCTCTGATCCACCTCTATGCAGACGACACCCTTCAGTATACATCTGGCCCTTCTTTGGACACTGTTAACTAACCTCCAGACGAGCGTCAATGCCATACAACACTCCTTCCGTGGCCTCCAACTGCTCTTAAATGGAAGTAAAACTAAATGCATGCTCTTCAACTGATCGCTGTCCACACCTGCCCATCTGACTAGCATCACTACTCTGGACGGTTCTGGACGGCATCCAATGTGCTATCACAGTGCCATCTGTTTTATCACCAAAGCCCCATACACTACCCACCACTGCGACCTGTACGCTCTCGTTGGCTGGCCCTCACTTAATACTCGTTGCCAAACCCACTGGCTCCAGGTCATCTATAAGTCTTTGCCAGGTAAAGCTCTGCCTTATCTCAGCTCACTGGTCACCATAGCAGCACCCACCCGTAGCACGCGCTCCAGCAGGTATATCTCACTGATCCATCCCCAAAGCCAATTCCTCTTTCGGCAACATCTCCTTCCAGTTCTCTGCTGCCAATGACTGGAATGAACTGCAAAAATCACTGAAGCTGGAGACTTATATCTCCCTCACTAACTTTAAACATCAGCTGTCAGAGCAGCTTACAGATCACTGCACCTGTACACAGCCCATCTGTAAACTACCTCATCCCCATGTTATTTATTTTTTTGCTCTTTTGCACCCCAGTATCTCTACTTGCACATCATCATCTGCACATTAACCCACCAGTGTTAGAGGCAAAATAATTACAATTTAGCATTATGGCTTATTTATTGCCTTACCTCCCTAATCTTACTACATCTGCACACACTGTACATAGATATTTCTATTGTGTTACTGACTGTACATTTGTTTATGTGTTACTCTGTTGATGTTTTTGTCCCACTGCTTTGCTTTATCTTGGCCAGGTCGCAGTTGTAAATGAGAACTTGTCTCAACTGGCGTACCTGGTTCAATAAACATAAATGAAATATGGAGACAACAAGACAGGAGGGGAGTAAATAATTAATGAATAATATCAAATGAGACTGACAGAAGTGTGAGACTGAAAATACAATACAAACAAATACACCCATGAAGTGCAAATAATGAGGCAAATGGAAAGAGAGAAGAGAATAAAGGAGAGTGGGAGGATTAGAGAGAAACATATATAGAACAACAGAAGAGAGCAAGAGAGAGACAGAGAACTAGGAAGACAACGAGAACCAGAGAGAAAAAGTGAGGTAGGGGGGGGGGTAAGCCAGAAAGAATGACAGAATGGTATGAAGGACAGAGTCTGTCCTCTCACCATGGTGGATGATTCCGTTCTCCAGCAGAGCTTGACCCAAGTTGACCCCCTCGTCTGGCGTGCTGATCTCTCCACTCTCCATCAGCCACGACACAAACTCACTGTGGTTACAAGGACACAACACTTTAGTATAATAAGGTGTAACAAAAATAAACATGGTGTTAAGAGTTTAAAAAGACTGACCAAATGCCATTTAGAAGATGCTTTCATCCAAAGTGAGTGCATACATTTTCTGTATAATGTGGCCCCAGCAGGAATCGAACCATGAGCCACACAGATCCAATAGCATGGGATACAGTCAGACTGAACCCCAGGAAGACTAGCAGTCATCATGGCATCAAATGGGGAACCCAATAATGAAATTAATGAATTATTCATTATTGAGATGCCCATTTCCTGATGCCATGATGACTGCTGGTCTTCCTGGTCTCCCTGGGGTCCAGCCTGACTTGTTTTTTCTCTGCCCGGACTACCCCTTAAGTACCTTCTCATGTGCATTTCAGTCTTTTCAAGTACCCCTAGGGGTCCTAGTACCCCTTGTTGGGAACCAATGGTATAGAATACAGATATAGCTTTAGGCAAGGATAGTTCAAAATGAGAAGGGCAACTACAGTTCTGGGAGAGGCAAAGGTTGTGCAGGCTTTTTGTTTCAGCCTGGCATTGACACTACTGATTCTGGATATTAGTGCTATTCACCTTAGACCGTATGCAGTCACCTGAATTATATAATGGCACACACACACACACACACACCTTTTAAAAACCATTGTAAACAGATAGGCGCTCCCAAAAGGTACGGAGGTGCCTTCTCTCTTCTCTTTCATTCATCTCTCCCGCTTCCCTTCTTTATCCCCTATTCCACATCTCCTAACCCTTTCTATCCCTCTGCCCCTTCTCCCTTGCTCCCACTGTCCTCCCTCCCACCAGCCTTAAACACCCTCTTTCTCGCTCTCACTCCCTCCAAAATGTGCCAATTTGTATTCATGGCTTTTGTAGCACCATTCATATACAAGGCTCCACATATTTAAATATAGCATTTTCTCTCCTCAGACTGTATTATCCCTCTTGAGACACTGAGCAAACCAGATGTTTGGAGCAGATAAAATAACATTTCCCTCTGCTCAATGTTCCACGCCACTGAGCAAACTCAATATCCCATTGAACAACGAACAGTGAATGTGAGCGACTGTCTGAATGTGTATGTGTGAGTGAGCATTGCTGAGAACGCAGGCTAAATGTGCGATTCCTGTGTGTGTGTTCATGCAAAATGTGAGAGAGTGCTTGTATGTATGTATGAATGAACGCTCATGAGTAGTCCTGCCAAAGCAGGCTAAATGTGTAATTTGTGTGTGTGTGTGTGTGTGTGGGGGGGGGGGGGTGTACAATAAAGTTAAGGGATTATCTCAGTGTGTGTGTACTGTATGTGTGTGTGCATGCATATGAACACGTGTCTGTATTGGACATTCTGCACAGCATGCTACAATGCCATCTAAGTTAGCTATTGGATATACTACATCAGAGTCAACATGAGGTTTGCTTCATCTTGAACAAGGAACTTGATATTGCAAATGTTGTTTCTATTGTGCAAGATACTAATCTGTCAAATGAATTAATCTTGTGAAAACCACATCAGTTTGCACATCCAGCATACACAAGATCTGGGTCGTATTCCATTACTGCACAACATAGCAAAACATAGAAACATGTTTTGTAACATAAAACTAAAACAAGTGTTTCTTATAGGACAATAAGATAAGAATTAAGGTAACCCTTCCATGTTTGGGCCTGTTTTCTTCCATTTCGTGCCAATGAATACTGTCCTGGTGCATTGCCAAACCCAAGATGCAATACAGGCACCAATGTGAGCAAAGAAACCTGCATTAGGAAATTGGCTGAGAAAGAGGAAGGCTAAAAGAAGAACCAAATATGACCAACTGCCTAAATACGACGTTGAAAAATGGTGGAATTAGGGAGCTACGAAGATAAATGGCACCGTGAAATTGTCATTCTGTACCGGATTCATTTAATCCAATAAGATTTAGTGACATCTCCTGAAGTGAGCTATGTTCATTTATAATAACATCAGTAACACAGAGAGGATGCATTCAATAAAAACAGGAAGGGAAGGATGCAGGGAGGGAGGGCTGACAGGAGGGAAGAATGCTGCCCCTCGTGTTTATATGGATGTCATACAAGGAAAACTACCAGAGGGGATGGACGGCTTGAGGTACGGAGGAGGAAGCAGTGAGCTGACAGGAGGGAAGAATGCTGCCCCTCGTGTTTATATGGATGTCATACAAGGAAAACTACCAGAGGGGATGGACGGCTTGAGGTACGGAGGAGGAAGCAGTGAGCTGACAGGAGGGAAGAATGCTGCCCCTTGTGTTTATATGGATGTCATACAAGGAAAACTACCAGAGGGGATGGACGGCTTGAGGTACGGAGGAGGAAGCAGTGAGCTGACAGGAGGGAAGAATGCTGCCCCTCGTGTTTATATGGATGTCATACAAGGAAAACTACCAGAGGGGATGGACGGCTTGAGGTACGGAGGAGGAAGCAGTGAGCTGACAGGAGGGAAGAATGCTGCCCCTTGTGTTTATATGGATGTCATACAAGGAAAACTACCAGAGGGGATGGACGGCTTGAGGTACGGAGGAGGAAGCAGTGAGCTGACAGGAGGGAAGAATGCTGCCCCTTGTGTTTATATGGATGTCATACAAGGAAAACTACCAGAGGGGATGGACGGCTTGAGGTACGGAGGAGGAAGCAGTGAGCTGACAGGAGGGAAGAATGCTGCCCCTCGTGTTTATATGGATGTCATACAAGGAAAACTACCAGAGGGGATGGACGGCTTGAGGTACGGAGGAGGAAGCAGTGAGCTGACAGGAGGGAAGAATGCTGCCCCTCGTGTTTATATGGATGTCATACAAGGAAAACTACCAGAGGGGATGGACGGCTTGAGGTACGGAGGAGGAAGCAGTGAGCTTGTTTGGGTACGGGACAGTCAGGACAGTGTGAAATGCTATTTTTTTTGGCATTATGAGTTCTCTTATCAGTAGTACTTGGGAGGGCACTGATATGCATTGTAGGATTCTGTATCAAATTCATTTGGGGTCCAAATTCAACCTTATAAGACAGAATGACAACTGCCCCACACATAACGCCCATGGAATCGTACCTCCCTGACATGACATTTCACAGTTCTAAAGAAACTCATTAAATCCTTGTTAGGATGCTGACTGACTCCATAATGAATGCCTGGTGATCAACATCGTTTTCCTCCCTTTTTTTCCCCCCTTCCCCTGAAAGGAATCTCGCAAACACTTTGTTATGGAGCTGTGAGGCATGATGAAAAATGCATTACTTGCAGGCAAATCAGCCCTCATTGTTAATTCATGGCATTCAAAAGACTGGTGGGAAAGTAAAAAGGAGAGCGCAGCTCAGTCCAGTGGCTCGCTGTGTGCATGTGAGCATTGCTGAGAAAGCAGGCTAAATGTGTGATTCCTGTGTGTGTGTGTTCATGCAAAACGAGTGTGTGTTCATGAGCATTGCTGAGAAAGCAGTCTAAATGGGTCATTTCTGTGTGTGTGTTAATATCCAAATACAATGGCAAGAAAAAGTATGTGAATAAATTGGTCATCAAATTTGATCTGATCTTCCTCTAAGTCACAACAATACTCAAACAAAGTGTGCTTAAACTAATAACACACATTATTATATTTTTCTTGTCTATATTGAATACATAATTTAAACATTCACAGTGTAGGTTGGAAAAAGTATGTGAACCCCTAGGCTAATGACTTCTCCAAAAGCTAATCGGAGTCAGGAGTCAGCTAACCGGGCGTCCAATCAATGAGACTGGAGACGTGGGTTAGAGCTGCCCTGCAATATAAAAAACACTCACAAAATGTGAGTTTGCTATTCAAATGACTGAAGTGAACCATGCCTTGAACAAAAGAGATCTTAGAAGATCTAAGATTAAGAATTGTTGACTTGCATAAAGCTGGAAAGGGTTACAAACGTATCTCTAAAAGCCTTGACGTTCATCAGTCCACGGTAAGACAAATTGCATATAAATGGAGAAAGTTCAGCACTGTTGCTACTCTCCCAAGGAATGACTGCAAGAGCACAGCACAGACTGCTCAATGAGGTTAAGAAGAATCCTAGAGTGTCAGCTAAAGACTTACAGAAATCTCTGGAACATGGATACATCTCTGTTGATGAGTCTACGATTCGTGAAACACTAAACAAGAATGGTGTTCATGGGAGGACACCACAGAAGAAGACCTAGACAGAAGAAGCCACTGCTGTCACAGCTTGCGATCATCAATGGAAAAATGTCTAGGTCTCGAACAATGTACTGTATCGACACTCGCCTGCCAATGTACTGTATCGACACTCGCCTGCCAATGTACTGTATCGACACGCCTGCCAATTCCCAAGTTAACCAAGACATTTTGCAGGAGAATGTAAGGCTACCTGTCCGCCAATTGAAGCTCAAAAGAAGTTGGGTGATGCAACAGGACAACGACCCAAAACACAGAAGTAAATCAACAACAGAATGGCTTCAACAGAAGAAAATACGCCTTCTGGAGTGGCCCAGTCAGAGTCCTGACCTCAACCCAATTTAAAATGCTGTGGCATGACCTTGAGAGCAGTTCACACCAGACATCCCAAGAATATTGCTGAACCGAAACAGTTTTGTAAAGAGGAATGGACCAAAATTCCTCCTGACCATTGTACAGGTCTGATCCACAACTACAGAAAATGTTTGGTTGAGGTTCTTGCTGCCAAGGAGGGTCAACCAGTTATTAAATCCAAGGTTTCACATACTTTTCCCATTACCTGCACAATGAATGTTTACACGGTGTGTTCAATAAAGACATGAAAACATATTCTTGTTTGTGTGCTATTAGTTTAAGCAGACTGTGTTTGTCTATTGTTGTGACTAAGATGAAAACCATATCAAACTTTATGACCAATTTATGCAGAAATCCAGGTAATTCCAGAGGGTTCACATACTTTTTCTTGCCACTGTATATGTGTGTTCATGCAATGTTTGCGTGTTCCCTGCTGTGGAAACAGACTAAAAGTGTGATCCCCACATGTGTGTTCGTGTGTGTGTGGGTTTGTGCGTATAACTGTGAAAGCAGGGTAAATGTATGATTCCTGTAGCATGTGTGTTCATGCTAATTCACAGACACACCTTGAGCAGAGGGTGTTCCAAATTATGCTCTGGCAGTTAAAGGGAAGGTCTCTTCTCTAATAAAGCTCTTTCTGGGAACCGTCGCCTCCAATGACAAAGTGCTTGGCTCACAACACAGGGAGGAAAACCATTCCCAGACACCTCCCTCATCAGTTAATTATTCGGTGGGAAAGAACTCACTTTCCCATGAAGCACTTGGGCACGGTAGTCAGCTTTCGGCGCCGGTCCTTGATCAGGTGGCGGCTCTTGGTCATCATCATATGGTAAAGCTTCTCGCCTTTCTTGGCGATCATAACGTAGGCATCCCGCTCCATCCCAAGCTTCAGACCTGTTACCAACAGAGAAAAACTCAAGGGGTCAGACACCAAAGCATTTTGCATATGAAGTTCATGAGCTTGGTTATTATCGAAAGCCTAAGGTGTTAGAAACTGCAATCAATATTTGTCTAACCCAACTGTGAAATTGGTTTTCAGACGCAGGAAAGGAAGGGGAGAAAATATAGGGGTAAAGATAAATCCCTGTGTGGTGAGAGAGTGAACGAGAGAAAGACTGCATCCCTCCTCTCACTGCATAACAAGCCATGCTGATTCCCATGACTTGCACAGGGGGGCTGCAGCAGTCACAGCAGCCAAAAAAACAAGGCCCAACACCTAACCCTGAGGGACACCACCATTTCCTCCAGTCAGCCCTCTGACGTCTACGCGTTTCAGCCCCCAAGGGGGAGAGTCTGTCACGGGCCTGTCAGAAGACGCAATGCCCCTGCCTGCAGGGCCTCGTTGGGGAGTCTGGCACGGTACATGGGGCGTATGCCACCTCCTTCGGATGGAAATCCAGATGTTAATCTGTCTAGGTCTCGAACAATGTACTGTATTGACACTCGCCTGCCAATGTACTGTATCGACACTCACCTGCCAATGTACTGTATCGACACTCGCCTGCCAATGTACTGTATCGACACTCGCCTGCTAATATACTGTGTCGACACTCGCCTGCTAATGTACTGTATCGACACTTGCCTGCCAATGTACCGTGGCATCACTGAGCGTTTATATATTTGGTGTAGCGCAGCAGTTATGTTTACCAAGCTGCAACACAACTGAGATGAGTAATAATGTTAAATTATGAAAAACATGTAGAGGCAATTCAAAACAACAGTTGATGTTGAGCCGTTGAAGGTCGACCATGCGCACAGAGCTACCAAACCATATACTGTAGGTAAAACTAGCTCTGTTCTAAACTCTACCGTGGGGCTCTCTGAGCTGCTAAACTACACGGTTGGGCTCTCTGAACCTTGGAGCTCCATCATCAGGCTCTCTGATTGGCTAAATTCCACTGTCCTGCTAAACCATGGGACTCTGACAATTCCAACTCAAATTGCGGGTGTGCCAGCGCTGGGTGCCGCTGATGGAGGTGGGGTTGGATTACACTTGACAGGAACTAGAGTAGACTCAAACAAAGAGTGCCATTGGACAGACTGGGGTCTGGTCCTGGAGCAAGGGGCCCCAACCCCGGGCTGCTGCCCCAGCTGTCAGTGCCTGACGAGAGACCCCCTCTTCCCACTCTCACAGGCACAGACTAACCGGCTTACATGCTAGCCCACTCATTTTCCCTCAATCACCACAAAATCTTTGACAAGACGATCTCAGACCCATCCAGCTGCCAGGGCCAAAACAAATTGATCTGTCTTGGGAGTATTTAAAGGGGCCACAACCAAAACCTCCAACTGAAGTCCTTTTGAAGAGGTGTGCTGCGGGAACTGGAATCCAACAATGGGTCAGGTATCAATAGTAAAACAGGGATGAAAGGGATGTGCCGTGGATCTAATGGCCATGGTCAAACCTTCCAGATGTGGGCTAGGCCGGGGGTGCAGGGAGGGGGGTTGGGGTTGGGGTTGGGGTCGGCTGCACTGTGACTGATCTGGTATCTATTAGCCTCAGGTCAACTTCCGCCTAGCATAACCGGATACCCAGAATGTCCCTTGGTACTCTGGAAAGCTCCACTTCTCGACTGTAGCCACAGGATCAGGTACTGATACTGTGACCGCTCACTCAAGGCCATGCGTTAGGCTCATTCACTACATTTCAAATATTCAATATTGTTGTACACAGCTAGAACCAGGTGTGTTTTTTTGTTCAAAACCCTTGGCTGTTTAAGTTGAGTCATTGCCATTTGCATGCAGTTTGGGGAAAGCTGTTGTGATTTCTGCCTCCAATGCTATCAGGTATCACCAGGCATGCCTACAGCCACAGAATCCTGAAAAAGCCTTTCAAGCTTTATTGGCACGCTTGGTGCGTTACGGTTTCCGGCAAAGCTGCTGCTACTGCTCTTTTTCGGGCTCTGGCGAATAGTCTGTTTTTTTTGCACATCTCAATTTTTTTTTATGAATGAACTGCTCCAGAAAGTGCTCTCTCTCGGGGGTGTTGATTAGAAAACATGGTCTCGTACTGCGTCGCATGAGGCGACTGGCTCTTTTCTTTGAATGTAAACTCCAGGATCTCACCTGCATTCATTTGGCAACGTAGGTCTAGGTCAACACGTCATGATCTTAAAGACTTTATTTATGAAACAAATGCTAGCTAGCTAGAGAGACTCTGGGTAGTAAGACATACTGCATCATAATCCACATACCATAAGCATACCACAACAGTCCTAGTGATGCACCAATTCATTTGCATGCCTGCGTGCGACAATTGGAGCTCTCACAACAGCCGGGAGGAATGATTTTGTTCCCTCTTGCAACGCTAACCATTTGTTTATCTGAACCATTATTGTGTAAGCAACACGTAGCGTAGCATTGCTGAGATACTGCATCAGTCGAGGAGGTCAGCCAGCACAACCAGAAAACATGAGAGCCTTCTTTCACACACTCCATGGAGGTGGGAGTGAAGGAGTGTGAGTGACATCCCTCTTTTCATTCTACTCACTCTCTCTCTGCTCTCGTTCCCTCAAGATGGCGTCGAGCCACTTCTGCTTGTCTTCTGCGTTCTTGGCCATGCAGACGAACCACTTGTTCTTGGCCGTGTTGTGGATCTTCCAGCCGTTGGTCACTGTGTAGTTGTTGCTGTGGTAGTCAGCTAAGAAAAGAGGTACATAACAAGTAAGGGACCATGGTACAGTACACACCCCATGACTCCTCTTCTTGAAATAACCTTTAATTTTTTAACCATAATTCTGTTGATTGACATTGATATCAATACTGTACTACCTTTTTAACTTGGTGATAAAAGATGCAGTGTTAATGAACTTGTGTTGACCTCAGTTGTAACAAACTTGGAGGGTAATACAGCCTGCCTAGCCACACCAGTCTCTCACTCTCTCACTCACCAGCTATTTGGCTCCAGTTCACTAATGCATAATGAATGGGTTGGGGTAATGGAGTTGGATTAGTGTAATGTTAAAGGGTCACATAAATTGATGTGAAACCCCATGGCCCGGAGGGAGGCATAGGGAGAAATAATAATGTTTGGGTGTGCATGGGGAATGGTATCAAACAATAGTAGATGTAAGAGGATGATGCTACTGCATTCATCCAATGAAAGCAGTGTGACTGTATATACACACACTCACCCGAAAAAAAAGGTCTCCTTGCGAACAAGGAACTGGCCTTCGCTTTGTTGTTTGTTTACATGTTGTCTAGCTGCAGTTGTCAGTGCATGTCAATGTTGTAATATTTAGTTGAAGAAAAAAATAGCCACTAGGTCTTGTCCTTATTACTGTAAAACTAATCAATGGAATGGTATAAAAGTGCAGTTGTCAACCTTAGACAAGCTAAGCTGGCAGTGTAGAGGGCACATGACCTTGGTCCCACTATCAGGTTATACGGTCTCTCTGAGAAACGTACAGAGAGAGAACATGTTTTCCTTTGTGATTTCCTCTGAAAGTACGAAGCGACAGGCAGCAAATAACCCGTGGGGCACAGAGAAGAGGCATGTGAACCCAAGAAGAAGTGCATTCATACCTCTAAGGCCTACAGCTACAACTATAAACCCACTCACAGAAAACAACCAGACCTGGGTTCAAAGAGTACTTAAAATCTTTCAGATGCTTTGAACATTTCCTTGAGCCTGTCTGGAGTGCAATAACGGAGGGATTAGCATTTTAGGGGCTACTTCATTGGTTATATTGCCCCAGGCAAGCTCGATTAAGCACAACTAAATTGTTTGAACGATTTTAACTACTATTTGAACACAAGACATGAAAAAAAAACAGGCTGGTGTGCAATAAACCACATGAGCAAAACAGTGTTGTAAGTTGGTAAGTGCCAGTTCTTGCAACAGCATGCATCCCAGTAGTTCAAAGGTGTGAAATGCAGGTCGGTGCATCCGCTCTGAACCAATGTGCAGACAGCAGATTCATATAGTCACCTGACCATTTGTAAGCAGTTCAAACAAGAAAAACCTACGCAAGATTTTATTGCCACACCCAAATTGTTAACACTCATTAGCTTTGTATAATCTACTCTACCAGCTAATCTAGAAAGAAAGAAAATGACTGAATGGATGAATGAAAAGAGGGATGGATGGATGCTCCTATATGAACTGATGACTGGTGGGGCTGGCACGAACCTGTTCCATCCTCAACGTTTTCCACTTCCATCACCTCTGTGTTGATTCTTCCTCTGAACACGTACAGGGGGCCATTGATGGACTTGGTCCTCTTTGTGGATTTCTTCCCAGTTACCCTACGAAATGTAACATAAAATTGTGAAAATGTGTTACTCCTGCTCAGAAAAAAGTGTGTTGGCAACTTTGAAAAATCAACAATTATACAGTGCTCAAGCACACACAGGCATAAGTACGCACACACACACACACGTTAGTTTGACTTGTTTTGTTTGCATATAAAATGAGCTTGGTACACACTACACAAACAGGATTTGGTGATTTACTCAGTTTTTCCACGTCTGGCTTCTTTCTATGGTGACTTCTCGTCAATGAATGAAAACACATTCCTGCCACTTTCCTGAGGTGCATGACTCCGTCACTCCTTCCCTTCCTACCCAATCTCACCTGGACTTCCTCTTGCAGTAGACCAGGAGGTTGTCAAACAGGAAGAAGACTCTCTCTTGGATGTTGCCGGCTGAGATCTTGAGCAGGTTGCCGTGGAGCAGCAGCTCGGTGCAGATGTCAGTCAGATTGGTGCCCTGACAGTCAAGAGAGGGTGGCAATTAGATCACTGGTGCCCGTCAATCTCTCAAATCAAATCGTATTTGTCACATGCTTCGTAAACAACAGGTGTAGACTAGAAGTGAAATGCTTAATTATGGGCCCTTCCCAACAATGCAGAGGAACATTTAAAAAATAATAAACACAAGGGATAAATACAATGTGAGTAACGTTAACTTGGCTATATACACGGGTTACCAGTACCAAGTCCATGTTCAGAGGTACGAGGTAAATATGTACATGTAGGTAGGGGTAAAGTGACTAGGCAACAAGTTGGATGATAAACAGGAGCACCAGTGTATGTGATCAATCAAAAGAGTTAGTGCAAAAAATGGTCAATACAAATAGGCTAGCTATTTAGTTAACTATTTAGCAGTCTTATGAACAGTCTTAAGCTGTTCAGGGTCCTGTCGGTTCCAGATTTGGTGCATCAAAACCTCTAGACATGCGGTAGCAGATGGAACAGTCGGACTTGGGTGGCTGGAGTTTTGGAACATCGTCTGACACCGCCTGGTATAGAGGTCCTGGATGGCAGGGAGCTCGGCCCAAGTGATGTACTGGGCCTTGTGGTAAGATGCCAAGCGGTTGCCGTCCCAAACGGTGATGCAGCCAGTCAAGATGCTCTCAACGATGCAGCCACAGGAGTCACTAGTGCACGATGGGACAAGAACATCCCTTCCGGCCAAACCCTCCCCTAACCCGGACGGCGCTGGGACAATTGTGTGCCTTCCCAGGGGTCTCCCGGTCGCGGCCGGCTGCGACAGAGCCTGGAATAGCCTCTTCTATACTTCACTGTGTACACATGCAGAGATACTCCTTTCACCTACTCTGCGTCTCACAAAGACACAGTGGTTGGAACCAAAAATCTTCATCATAGCGCTTGATAGTTTCTTCAAGTGCAGACTCTCAAACTATCAGAGTTCTTGATTGACTGACCCTCATGTCTTAAAGTAATGATGGATTGTCATTTCTCTTTGCTTATTTGAGCTGTTCTTGCCATAAAATGGACTTGGTCTTTTACCAAATAAGGCTATCTTCTGAATACCAACCCTACCTTGTCACAACCCAACTGATTGGCTCAAACGCATTAAGGAATAAATTCAACAAATTAACTTAACCTCTAGTAACTTCCCATCCCAGGTGCGGGAGCGTAATCATCGACTGACACTAATTAGCATAACGCAACAGACATAAATATTCCTAGAAAATATTCCTATTCATGAAAATCACAAGTGAAATATATTGAGACACAGCTTAGCCTTTTGTTAATCACCCTGTCATCTCAGATTTTCAAAATATGCTTTACAGCCAAAGCTAGACAAGCATGTGTAAGTTTATCGATAGCCTAGCAAAGCATTTTGTCCAGCTAGCAGCAGGTAACTTGGTCAGAATAGCAATCAAATTAAATTGTTTACCTTTGATGAGCTTCAGATGTTTTTACTCACGAGACTCCCAGTTAGATAGCCAATGTTCCTTTTTTCCAAAAATATTATTTTTGTAGGCGAAATAGCTCCGTTTGTTCTTCACGTTTGGCTGAGAAATCGCCCTGAAATTGCAGTCACGAAAACGCCTAAAAATATTCAAAATTAGCTCCATAATATCGACAGAAACATGGCAAATGTTGTTTATAATCAATCCCCAAGGTGTTTTTCAAATATCTATTCGATAAAATATCCACCAGGATAATTGTTTTTTCAATAGGACCGATTGGAATAATGGCTACCTCTGTATTTTATGCGAGAATCACTCTGGGAGCCATCAGGTGACCAGTTGCGCAATGTAGCCGCTTACGGGTATTCTTCAACATAAATGCGTAAAACTACGTCATAATGCTGTAGACACCTTGGGGAATACGGAGAAAAGGTAATCTGGTTGGTAGCCCATTCACTGCTCAATAGGGACGCATTGGAACGCAGAGCTTTCAAAAGATGAGTCACTTCCGGATTGGATTTTTCTCAGGCTTTTGCCTGCAATATCAGTTCTGTTATACTCACAGACAATATTTTTACAGTTTTGGAAACGTTAGAGTGTTTTCTATCCTAAGCTGTCAATTATATGCATATTCTAGCATCTTGTCCTGACAAAATATCCCGTCTACTACGGGAACGTTATTTTTCCAAAAATGAAAATACTGCCCCCTAGTCACAAAAGGTACAAGGCACACCTGTTAATTTAAATGCATTCCAGGTGACTGCCAACAGTGTGCAAAGCTGTCATCAAGGCAACGGGTGGCAACATTGAAGAATCTCCAATATAAATATTTTTGGTTACTACATGATTCCATGCATGTAATTTCATAGTTTTGATGTAGAAAACAGTCAAAATACAGAAAAACCCAGGAATGAGTAGGTGTGTGAAACTTTTGGGAGGGTGGGTGGGTGTCTTGTTAACAAACTATAGTTTTGGCAAGTCAGTTAGGACTTCTACTTTGTGTATGACAAGTAATT
Organism: Oncorhynchus mykiss; assembly: GCF_057628025.1. Classification (NCBI taxonomy): domain Eukaryota; kingdom Metazoa; phylum Chordata; class Actinopteri; order Salmoniformes; family Salmonidae; genus Oncorhynchus; species Oncorhynchus mykiss. Next base: position 36,843,965 of record NC_143037.1, read on the forward strand.
TCTTCAACAATTGTTTACAGACAGATTATTTCACTTAGAAATTCACTGTATCACAATTCCAGTGGATCAGAAGTTTACACACACTAAGTTGACTGTGCCTTTAAAAAGCATGGAAAATCTAAAAAGAAAATGATGTCATGGCTTTAGAAGCTTCCGATAGGCTAATTGACATAATTTGAGTCAATTGGAGGTGTACCTGTGGATGTATTTCAAGGCCTACCTTCAAACTCGGTGCATCTTTCCATGACTTCATGTGAAAATCAAAAGAAAAATCAGCCAAGACCTCAGAATTTTTTTTGTAGACCTCCATAAGTCTGGTTCATCCTTGGGAACAATTTCCAAACTCCTGAAGGTACCACGTTCATCTGTACAAAGAATAGTATGCAAGTATAAACACCATGGGACCACGCAGCTGTCATACCACTCAGGAAGGAGACACGTTCTGTCTCCTAGAGATGAACATACTTTGGTACGAAAAGTGCAAATCAATCCCAGAACAACAGTAAAGGACCTTGTGAAGATACTGGAGGACACAGGTACAAGAGTGTCTATATCCACAGTAAAACGAGTCCTATATCGACATAACCTGAAAGGCCGCTCAGCAAGGAAGAAGCCACTGCTTCCAAAACCGCCATACAAAAAGCCAGACTACGGTTTGCAACTGAACTTGGGGACAAAAATTTTACTTTTTGGAGAAATGTCCTCTGGTCTGATGAAACAAAAATAGAACTGTTTGGCCAGAATGACCATCGTTATGGTAAAAGGAAAAAGGGGGAGGCTTGCAAGCTGAAGAACACCATCCCAACCGTGAAGCACGGGGGTGGCAGCATCATGTTGTGGGGGTGCTTTGCTGCAGCAGGGACGGGTGCACTTCACAAAATAGATGGCATCATGAGGATGTACAATTATGTGGCTATATTGAAGCAACATCTCAAGACATCAGTCAGGAAGTTAATGCTTGGTCGCAAATGGGTCTTCCAAATGGTCAATGACCCCAGGCATACTTCCAAAGTTGTGGCAAAATGGCTTAAGGACAACAAAGTCAAGGTATTCGAGTGGCCATCACAAAGCCCTGACCTCAATCCTATAGAAAATTTGTGGGCAGAACTGAAAAAGCATGTGTGAGCAAGGAGGCCTACAAAGCCTACACCAGCTCTGTCAAGAGGATTGGGCCAAAACTCACCCAACTTGTTTTGGGAAGCTTGTGGAAGGCTACCCGAAACGTTTGACCCAGGTTAAACAATTTAAAGGCAATGCTACCAAATACTAATTGAGTGTAAGTAAACTTCTGACCCACTGGGAATGTGATGAAAGAAATAAAAGTTGAAAGAAAATCACTCTACTAGTATTCTGATATTTCACATTCTTAAAATAAAGTGGTGATCCTAACTGACCTAAAACTGGGAATTGTTACTAGGATTAAATGTCAGGAATTGTGAAAAACTGATTTTAAATGTAATTGGCTAAGGTGTATGTAAACCACCGACTTCAACTGAATGTATACATGCATGTGGCATAATGTATTTACAGTTTTATTCATGTTTTCAAGTACTGCTGACAAATAATGCCTTCTGATTCTTGCATAGATTGTATTGATTCCTATGGAGTGTGTAAAATACTTTTCTGAAAGTTGTACTGATTATAATGAGCTAATGGCTAAGCTATTTGCCAGCTATGTGTGGCGCCATGTTTGTTGACATTACATAATGCATTCTGGGTATCACCTAAACGTCTGCTTGACCAAAGACATTGTAATGGAGCTTAAGGAATGGTTCACTCATCTTTCGTGTAAACTTCCGGAAGTGAATGAAGGGAAGGTAGCTGACACACCTCCTTCAACATGCATACCGCAAACAGACCAAACTCATCTAGTCTCCTCTATCTTTGGTTGACACAAAAAACAAACAGAGGCGCACACAAACTACCCCATCGTCGGATTACTTTTGTTTTATAGAATGTTTTTTACTCTATTATTTCGATCAATGGTGAGCTCACCCGTAATGTGACGAATTATAAATAGTAATTGCTATTAGCTAATTCATATTGTAGTTTCTGTCAGCCGGGAGTTAGCTAACTATGACCACTTGTGTTACGTCAATCTTTCGTCATGTTAGCACTAGGACTAATGTAGCCTACATTTTCCGGTTCTGACGATTGTGTTATGCTGTCGCTACTTCTGTGAATGTCTGAACATTGCATCCAAAAATAAACTGGTCACATTCAGGACATAACTTTGTAAGGACTGTGCTTGTGCAAAAGGTTTCTGTGAAAAAAACAGTGTGGCTAGCTCACATGCTGACTGTTGCGTCCATCAAAACTGGACGTTCTAAATAAGCATTCTAATCACACCGGTTTGAGCGTACGCTGCAGGGATAACAGTAGAATGATCACACCTGTTTGTTGGTATGTGTGAAAACGTTAAGTGCGAAGAACACTTCTGTTTGTGTTGCTTCTTATGGAAAACAAACCAGTCTCACGGTTTCACAGGAAATAAAACCTTGGTTGCCTTTCAATGTCAAAGTTGAACGGCCGAAAATGGACCAACAAGGAGTCTTGTCAAACTAAACGGGAAAAACTGTTCGCTTAGCATGTCTCTCAAACCGCATTTCAGGCGCGTCTGAATACCTGGCTATTTCACTTGTCCTTCTTTAAGCCACCCACACGTTTTCAATTGAGAGATTCAACTTGTTTCATAACTCATTATCATTCAGGCTACATATTAAAGTCTCTCTGATTAGCTTTGTAGCTTTAGAAGCTGGATAACATCATCCAGTATGTGCTAAAAGCTCTAATATGACTTGGTATGTGGCCAATTAACCTTTTTTGACAACTTAGTCAAACTTTAGGTCCATTCATCACAATTTAGTCATTAGATGTGACATTTGTAAGTCAGTATTTTTAGGGTTATACACTACTACAAAATGTAAACAAGAAAGCTAAAGGGATTTTCAAAGGTTGACCAATGGGATTTCAGCTGTGACGTTAATTACGTATGGGGGTGCATCTGAAATGGCACCCTAAGGGCCCTGGTCGAAAGTAGTGCACTATATAGGGCCCCCATACTCAACTGGAAGACCGGAATGGTACCCAGAATGGGATCAATATGGACAGCAGGTTCCAAAATGTATTTATTTAGTCAGGCTTCAAACCCTGGTATCATATAAAAAAACATAAGACATGGAAGACTGCGTAGAACTGCAGGAAATGAGCTTAAAAAAGGAAAAATAATCTCTTCCCAAAGCAAAATTGTGGGAAATTAGCTTTGTGCATTTTTAATGTTCTCTCCACCAACAAGAGGTGTGTGAACAGTTTCGGGTCGAGTGGGTTGCGAGGTGGGGGTTTGTTACTACGATGATAAATTACATTATCCATCCGGACCTTTGGCACCTAGGAAATGTGTGTGACAGGACCTTCTCAAATAGTACTTGGGTACCCCTTGATATAGGGAATAGTGCACAAAAATAAGTGCCATTTCAGGTCAGATGGATTCCAACCAGCCTAGCAGACATAATGTTTCGCCAGATCAATCCAATTCCATGTTTAACTGGGCAGAAAGCCAGGTGGTGGATGGAGGGATAGTGGGGGCTGTCTGTCTATCAGGGCAACGGTAATGCGGCTGGGCCTTGATTCCGCACTACTACATTCCCATTATGAGTGGAGAGGTAATTAAACTGGAACATGGGGGAGTGGAGAAAGTAGAACTAATGGGCTAAAGATGGAGTGCTTACAGGGAGCAAGGAAGGGCAGTGCCTTTCATGAGACTGTGATACGCAAGAGTGTAGACGGCAACTCTATGTCGCATTACTCGTTCATCCTAATACTGCTAGGGGTCAATGCAAACTGATATGAGAGAACCAATCGCAAACGCAGACGTCCAACTGACCCCACGTCAGTAGGTAGAATTGAATTAGAGACATTGGAGGAAAAAAGGGACCGCAATGACATCGTGACATTGGGCAGGCTGCCTGTTGGCCTTCCCTTGGCTCTTGAGCGAGTGGATTGTCCTCTCGGGGGCCAAGGGGAGTCAGGAGACATGGGCTCTGTTGTGGAGGGTGAGGGATGTGTGAAAAAAAGCACTGGGCACCCCACTCCACTCCACTCCCAAGCCCTATCCATGCACTGTGCACGCTGGTGATTTGGGAGGCTGGAGAAGCGTTTTACCTTCACGGAAAATGAAATGGTGCTCAGTGGACTCTCGAAAACTGGCCAAAGCTTTTTAGCAACAGCCGTGACAGAGTGGGGATGGGATCAATGAGGTGGACAGTGTGTGCGTGTGTACAGTATACATGTGTGAGAGATCGAGCTAGAAAGAGAGTGGGGAAAATCCAATGACAAAACTCCAAACTCAGAGCTTCCCTTTTCCATCCCTTTCAGGTCACATGTCCCATTTCTATAAAAAAGGAGAACCTTGCCCTTTTCTCTCTCTCAATACATCTTCATCTGACTCTCATCCATGTTCATCTCATACCTCTCAATCTCTCCTCACCTCCCACCCCTCTCTCGCTCTCATCCTTCTCATTTTTACATTACACCTCCTTTCTCTCTTTTCACCTTCCATGTCCCTCACACCCTTCTATCACCCCTCATCCTTATGGAACGCTTCTCTCCCCCCCTTTTCTCACCTTCGAGCACTGTTCTCTGCCCTCACTCCCATCCGCTCTACCTCCACCAATGGTGATCTTTAGGGTGCATCCTAGCGCCATGGCCTAAAATAGGATAGTATCCCTCACCTCCCAGCCCTCGATGTGCGACTGTAGTTGCTCCAGGGCCTCCAGTTTCTCCATCTGCCTCTTGGTCTCGTTGATGTTGGAGCACACTGCCTTCATGGCCTGCAGGGCCTCCTCGACCGCAGGGTAGTCCGAGTGCTTCTTGGGCGTCCGCTTCAGCAGCTCCTAGTGGGGGGAGAGAGAGTAGGGAATAAAGACCATAAGGGGATGATGGCAAAGAGTCAAAATGTCTTCAGTAGTACTACAGTACATAAACAGTATTTGAAAATGTTTCAGATATCATCCAGCGCACCAGGGCTGTTAAGCACCATGCTCATTATGTGGAAGTTGAATGTAGAAGTTGAAAAAGAGAGAAGTTGGACGTGGGGTGGAAAATGGCGATCATAAATAGTCCTCAACTGGCAGCTTCATGAAATCGTACCGGCAAAACACCAGTCTCAACGTCAACAGTGAAGAGGCGACTCCGGGATGCTGGCCTTCTAGACAGAGATCCTCTGTCCGGTGTCTTTTGCCCACCTTAATCTTTTCTTTTTATTGGCCAGTCTGAGATATGGCTTTTTCTTTGCAACTCTGCCTAGAAGGCCAGAATCCGAGAGTCGCCTCTTCACTGTTGACATTGAGACTGGTGTTTTGTGGGTACTATTTAATGGGGTGGCAGGTAGCCTAGTGATTAGAGTTTTGGGCCAGTGACTGAAAGGTCGCTAGATCGAATCCCGGAGCTGACAAGCTAAAAAATCTGTTCAGAGGCAGAACTGTTCTTAGGCTGTCATTGTAAATAAGAATTTGTTCTTAACTGACTTGCCTGGTTAAATAAAATAAATAAAAATGAAGGTGCCAGTTGAGGACTTGTGAGGCGTCTGTTTCTCAAACTAGACACTCTAATGTACTTGTCCTGTTGCTCAGTTGTGCACCAGGGCCTCCCACGTCTCTTTCTATTCTGGTTAGGGCCAGTTTGTGCTGTGAAGGGAGTAGTACACATTGTATGAGATCTTCAGTTTCTTGGCAATTTCTCTCAAGGAATAGCCTTCATTTCTCAGAACAAGAATAGACTGACGAGTTACAGAAGAAAGGTCTTTGTTTCTGGCTATTTTGAGCCTGTAATCAAACCCACAAATGCTGATGCTCCAGATACTCAACTAGTCTACAGAAGGCAAGTTTTATTGTTTCTTTAATCAGAACAACAGTTTTCAGCTGTGCTAACATATTGCAAAATAGTTTCCTAATAATTAATTAGCCTTTTAAAATGATAAACTTGGATTAGCTAACACATGCCAATGGAAGGAGGGAGGGATTGGAGGGAGGGATTGTTGCTGATAATGGGCCTCTGTACACCTATGTAGATATTCCTTTTTTAAAAACAATCTTCCGTTTCCAGCTACAATAGTCATTTATAACGTCTACAGTGTATTTCTGATCAATTGAATGTTATTTTAAATGGACAACAAAAAATGTGCTTATCTCTAAAAAAAAAAGACATTTATAAAAGTGACCCCAGACTTTTGAACACGGTAGTGTATATAAATGGAGGCAGGCGAATACCTTTTACTGAGCTGTGTAAATACAGATTGACAGGGGTGAGACAATTAATTTTAATTTATCTCAATGTTATTTTGTTGTTTACAGGTCTACTATCCTTCTGACCATATGCAGCCAGGTCCCATCTACTATCCTTCTGACCCTATGCAGCCAGGTCCCATCTACTATCCTTCTGACCCCATGTAGCCAGGTCCCATCTACTATCCTTCTGACCCCATGTAGCCAGGTCCCATCTACTATCCTTCTGACCCTATGTAGCCAGGTCCCATCTACTATCCTTCTGACGCTATGTAGCCAGGTCCCATCTACTATCCTTCTGACCCTATGCAGCCAGGTCCCATCTACTATCCTTCTGACCCTATGTAGCCAGGTCCCATCTACTATCCTTCTGACCATATGCAGCCAGGTCCCATCTACTATCCTTCTGACCATATGCAGCCAGGTCCCATCTACTATCCTTCTGACCCTATGCAGCCAGGTCCCATCTACTGTCCTTCTGACCCAGGTCCCATCTACTATTCTTCTGACCCTATGTAGCCAGGTCCCATCTACTATCCTTCTGACCCTATGTAGCCAGGTCCCATCTACTATCCTTCTGACCCTATGTAGCCAGGTCCCATCTACTATCCTTCTGACCCTATGTAGCCAGGTCCCATCTACTATCCTTCTGACCCAGGTCCATCTACTATCCCTCTGACCCTATGCAGCCAGGTCCCATCTACTATCCTTCTGACCCAGGTCCATCTACTATCCCTCTGACCCTATGCAGCCAGGTCCCATCTACTATCCTTCTGACCCTATGCAGCCAGGTCCCATCTACTATCCTTCTGACCCTATGCAGCCAGGTCCCATCTACTATCCTTCTGACCCTATGTAGCCAGGTCCCATCTACTATCCTTCTGACCCTATGCAGCCAGGTCCCATCTACTATCCTTCTGACCCTGTGTAGCCAGGTCCCATCTAATATCCTTCTGACCCTGTGTAGCAAGGTCCCATCTACTATCCTTCTGACCCTATGTAGCCAGGTCCCATCTACTATCCTTCAGACCCTATGTAGCCAGGTCCCATCTACTATCCTTCTGACCCTATGTAGCCAGGTCCCATCTACTATCCTTCTGAGCATATGCAGCCAGGTCCCATCTACTATCCTTCTGAGCATATGCAGCCAGGTCCCATCTACTATCCTTCTGACCCAGGTTCCATCTACTATCCTTCTGAGCATATGCAGCCAGGTCCCATCTACTGTCCTTCTGACCCTATGTAGCCAGGTCCCATCTACTATCCTTCTGACCCTATGCAGCAAGGTCCCATCTACTATCCTTCTGACCCTATGCAGCCAGGTCCCATCTACTATCCTTCTGACCCGGGTCCCATCTACTATTCTCCTGACCCTATGCAGCCAGGTCCCATCTACTATCCTTCTGACCCAGGTCCCATCTACTTTCCTTCTGACCCTATGCAGCCAGGTCCCATCTACTATCCTTCTGACCCTATGCAGCAAGGTCCCATCTACTATCCTTCTGACCCTATGTAGCCAGGTCCCATCTACTATCCTTCTGACCCTATGCAGCCAGGTCCCATCTACTATCCTTCTGACCCTATGTAGCCAGGTCCCATCTACTATCCTTCTGACCCTATGTAGCCAGGTCCCATCTACTATCCTTCTGACCCTATGTAGCCAGGTCCCATCTACTATCCTTCTGACCCTATGTAGCCAGGTCCCATCTACTATCCTTCTGACCCTATGTAGCCAGGTCCCATCTACTATCCTTCTGACCCTATGTAGCCAGGTCCCATCTACTATCTTTCTGCCCCTATGTAGCCAGGTCCCATCTACTATCTTTCTGACCCTATGCAGCCAGGTCCCATCTACTATCCTTCTGACCCTGTGTAGCCAGGTCCCATCTAATATCCTTCTGACCCTGTGTAGCAAGGTCCCATCTACTATCCTTCTGACCCTATGTAGCCAGGTCCCATCTACTATCCTTCAGACCCTATGTAGCCAGGTCCCATCTACTATCCTTCTGACCCTATGTAGCCAGGTCCCATCTACTATCCTTCTGACCCTATGCAGCAAGGTCCCATCTACTATCCTTCTGACCCTATGTAGCCAGGTCCCATCTACTATCCTTCTGACCCTATGTAGCCAGGTCCCATCTACTATCCTTCTGACCCTATGTAGCCAGGTCCCATCTACTATCCTTCTGACCCTATGTAGCCAGGTCCCATCTACTATCCTTCTGACCCTATGCAGCCAGGTCCCATCTACTATCCTTCTGACCCTATGCAGCCAGGTCCCATCTACTATCCTTCTGACCCAGGTCCCATCTACAATTCTTCTGACCCTATGCAGCCAGGTCCCATCTACTATCCTTCTGACCCAGGTCCCATCTACTTTCCTTCTGACCCTATTGACCCTATGTAGCCAGGTCCCATCTACTATCCTTCTGACCCTATGCAGCCAGGTCCCATCTACTATCCTTCTGACCCTATGTAGCCAGGTCCCATCTACTATCCTTCTGACCCTATGTAGCCAGGTCCCATCTACTATCCTTCTGACCCTATGTAGCCAGGTCCCATCTACTTTTTAACTCCTCGCAAGTGTGGCTTGTTTGGTGTCTGCTGTGAAGGAAAACCACAACAAGTCAACTACTTGATTGATGAAGACACGTCATCCAGCAAAGGTAGCAGCGCAGTCATTAACTACATGCACCATTTCTTCACCAACTAGGGAGTTGGGGAAACACGTGGACCCGAATTGTGATAACTGCAGTGGCCAAAACAAGAACAGGTTTGCACAAAGCTGACATCCTTCCTCCCAAAGATGGTGTGCCTGTACAAGCACCATCTGGACTGGACACAGCTAGACAAACTTACCTTTTTGAGAAGATCAGGGAGTTTTGTAACCAAGAGGCTATAGACGTCACATGCCCTGCACCAAAGTCAAAGGCAGGACAGAAACAGGATCTCCAAATATAGATTCCCCTGTTCATGCGTGGTTCGGAGGATCCAGTCATCAGCACTATCTGCAGTGCCTCTATTCAAATGACTCTAACACACATGCATACGTTGCTGCTACAATTTTTTTTACTACTGCTCAGCCACTTTACCCCTGATTGTATGCATATAACTACCTTGTCTATCACTGATATCGTTATTGATATTGTTCATGTACATACTGCATATTATTTTATTTATATTGACACTTTCTGATATTGCTACTCTGCAAGTAACCATTTGGCTGGTTACTGTTTATGTACTGTACATGTGCACCTCACTCAGGTTTCAACTCCGGTTGCATGAACTTATGTATGGACTACTATGTGATAAATGCATGTGTAACAGTATATAGAGTAGGCTAATGTACTGCTGTGAAGGCATTTGGGCAATGGTGTAAAGTACTACAGTAAAAATACTTTAAAGTACTACTTACGTATTTGTTGGGGGGTATATATACATTACTATTTATACTTTTGGCAACTTTACTTCACTACATTTCGAAAGAAAATAATGTCCTTTTCACTCATTTTCCCTGACACCCAAAGGTACTTGTTACATTTTGACAGGAAAATTGTCCAATTCACATACTTATCAAGAGAACATCCCTGGTCATCCCTACTGCATCTGATTTGGAAGACTCATTAACCTGTTGAGTCTATAGGGGCGCTATTTCATTATTGGATAAAAAACGTTCCCGTTTTAAGCGCAATATTTTGTCACGAAAAGATGCTCGACTACGCATATTATTGACAGTTTTGAAAGAAAACACTCTGAAGTTTCAGAATCTGCAAAGATATTGTCTGTGAGTGCCCCAGAACTCATTCTACAGGCAAAACCAAGATGAAACGTCAAACAGGAAATGAGCAGAATTTCTGAAGCTCTGTTTTCTAATGTCTCCTTATATGGCTGTGAATGCGACAGGAATAAGCTTAGACCTTCTGCCGTTTCCCCAAGATGTCGGCAGCATTGTGACGTATTTGTAGGCATATCATTGGAAGATTGACCATAAGAGACTACATTTTCCAAGTGTCCGCCTGGTGTCCTGCGTCGAAATTGGTGCGCAACGCCAGGTGCAAGTATTTTTCCATTTGATAGAGAGGAGAAACCAGGCTTCCACGAACGATATATCATCGAAGAGATATGTGAAAAACACCTTGAGGATTGATTCTAAACAACGTTTGCCATGTTTTCAGTCGATATTATGGAGTTAATTTGGAAAAAAGTTCGCGTTTTGAGGACTGAATTTTCTGGTTTTTTTGGTAGCCAAATGTGATGTACAAAACGGAGCTATTTCTAATACACAAATAATCTTTTTGGAAAAACTGAGCATTTGCTATCTAACTGAGAGTCTCCTCATTGAAAACATCCAAAGTTCTTCAAAAGGTAAATGATTTTATTTGAAGGCTTTTATGTTTTTGTTGAAATGTTGCGTGCTGGATGCTAACGCTAATGCTAACGCTAAATGCTACGCTAGCTAGCTACTTTTACACAAATGATTGTTTTCCTATGGTTGAGAAGCATATTTTGAAAATCTGAGATGACAGTGTTGTTTACAAAAGGCTAAGCTTGAGAGATGGCATATTTATTTCATTTCATTTGCGATTTTCATGAATAGTTAACGTTGCGTTATGGTAATGAGCTTGAGTCTGTATTCACGATCCCTGATCCGGGATGGGGAGATCAGAGAGGTTTTAAACACAAATGCTTTGTTTGTAAATTATGTCTGCGTGTTGGAGTGTGCCCCTGCCTATCCGTCAATAAAAAAATAAAGAAATTGAGCCGTCTGGTTTAATATGAGGAATTTGAGATAAGTATCAAAAGAAAAAGTATAAATTAAGTATCACAAGTAATTGTACTTAAGTATATTTAAAACAAAATACTTTTAGACTTTTACTTTAGTAGTATTTACTGGGTGACTTTTACTTCAGTCATTTTCTATTAAGGTATCTTTACATTTACTTAACCTCTCTGCGCACCGAACCCATTAGCGGGATAAAATTCGACAACATACGGTGATCGCTACATAAATAGTCATTTTAAACATTCATGAAAATACAAGTGTCTCACAAGTTAAGAAAGCCTAGAATCTTGCTAATCCAACTGCATTGTCAGATTTAAGAAAGGATTTACTGCTAAAGAGTACGATGCGATTATCTGAGGATAGGGCCCCATAAAAAAACAACTATTTCAATCAGCACAGGCGTAACAAAATGACAAACTGCAATAAAATAAATTGTTTACCTTTGACGATCTTCCTCTGTTTACAATAACAATGCTCATTGTTACACAATGAATGGTCTTTTGTTTGATAAAATCCATTTTTATAGCCTAACACGAAACATTTTGTTAACCGCTTGTGTCGTGAATTTCATCTCATTCCATTTGACGACACATTTGATGCAAATACACACACTAAACGTGAATTTTCCAGTCATGTTTGGTTTCATTGCAATCAACTGGTTTGTTTGTAACACAACCAAACGTGATGGGTCATTTCGCGGGACGTATTGACTGAAAGAAACCGATTTGAAGACAACAAGTAATGACATCATTGTGCAACAATGATATGACCGCTGTTTCGTTGATTGACTGTATTTTAACCCAATGACCACTGATCGTCTTGAAACCTAGCTGGGTAGATAGCCAATGAGCTGAGGTAAACCGCAATATGTAATGTTTATGTGTTGGAAGACCAACCCATGTAGTAAACTCTGGCGTAAAGAGGGTCATTCGCCATTGAAGTTTCATACCGGAAGGAGCAACGCATGTTACGCACAGTGTTGTTTTGGTAAAGCGCATTTTCAGCTGTTTATATATCAATCAGTATGGCGACTAAGTCAGGGAAAGCTAAATCTAAGTCTAGATATACAGATGTACACAGAATTTTAGAAGAAATTGATCGGGAAAGTGAGACAGAGATTGTTGGAGGACGATTCATTTAGCGATTCCCAAATGGATGAATATTTTTTGAACAGAGAGGACATCGTTTTGGACTGGTAAGTTCTTCTCATGCTAATGCCGTTGTTTGAAATTAATAATATAAAATAGTGATTTGTAAAGATATGAGTAGCAATATATAAAAATGTAATGTAATGAAATGTGAGATGCGTGTGTCTGCCGCCCCAACCCACCCCCACATGAAATAGCCTATTTGAGGCTGTTGAGGGGAGGACAGGCCCACAACAATGGCCAAAGTGAAATGGAGACAGTAGATACAGCTGGTCTGTTGTAATATAATAAAGACAGTAGATCTAGCTGGTCTGTCATAATATAAATGAGACAGTAGATCTAGCAGGTCTTTAATAATATATTCAACCTTATGTTCCCTGTACTATATATATTAAATATATCGATACAGGGCTCATATGTGAAACTATTCTAACTGAATATTTTCACAGTGACACTGACTCCGAATGGGAGCCCCCAGTGCCAAGGTGTCCATCCCCCACTGAAGCTGGTTCATTCAGCTCCTGCCACAAGTGGGGTTCATCTGCCCAAATTTATTTCTGCATGCATGGATGTGCCTCAGGGCCAAAAGGGCACAGCATGGAGGCGTCGCTGTGTTCTTTGCAAAATGAAGTCCCCCATCACCTGCATCACATGCTTGGTGACCCTCTGCTTTACAGCAGAAAGAGACTGCAATGGCACCTGGAATCAGCAGCACAATATTGTGTAGAGGACTGAGGGTCTTCCAAATATTGAAAGTGTTATTTTGTAAATGTATGTAATTTTTGTTCATGTTTTTTCTCCATTGTTTGGGGGGGGGGGGGTGTTAGAATACCATTTTGGTATTTTGTATATAGTTATTCCATTCAAAATGTATAACTTCACCAATTTGGCCACTTGGGTACATTTGGGCTACTTGTGTGGGACACCTGGGTGACTTCATGATAAATGTCATGTAGCACTCATTTTGGAAGTTAGCATTCTGAAACTTTGCACAAGTTCTGTTGCCCTCTTATGTTTTTCACTTAAATTGTCCCCATCTGAATGTTTGTTCTGTCTTGTTCATTTTAAAGATGATACAACAATAAAAATGAAAAAATATATGTTTTTTTTCATTGTATTATCTAAACCAGATCTATTGTGTTATATTATCCTACATTCAATTCACATTTACACAAACTTCAGAGTGTTTTCTTTCAAATGAGATTTGGGTATGTCTTCCGGCAGAAATTGAAAAAAGTAGTGGGGGAAGCTGTAAGAGGTTAATGCATTTCTGTGATTATTTAGTTAGTTAGTAAATAAATTATTTGTGTATGGATGATTCATAGTTTAGGCTGGGTTCGTGCAGATAACCAACGATTTACGATGTTTGGAATGAGACTGATGTGAGGTAAAGAATAATGAAGTAATAGAAGACAAATTAATCAGATATAAAATATCTGAAGAGTTCTATTCAGAAAATTCTAACTTTGTAATCTGAAGATTTTCCGTGGTGCCCCGACTTCCTAGTTAATTCAATTTACATGATTAGTTCAATCACGTAATAATAATTAGAGAGAACTGATTTGATAAAATAAGTATTCACCTTTAATGATGCCAAAGGCACGACAGCATAATCTAATATTTAGAAAATATTTTTTTTATCTGGACACTGTTTACCTAGAATTTTTCCTTATTGTAGGCTACTACCACTTTTAGTCTTAATCTTTACTACACTACTCACTGTTTAGCACATGACAGTCCAGTTCCCTGGTGCTGAAATCGAGAAAACTCCCAGCTGAGTAAAAGCACTCAGCGCAAAGTTGCAGCGGGTTTGTTGGCTGATTGAGAGGGACACAAGTTAGAGCAGTCTGAGTATCTCCTCTACTGTATTACTGCCCTATCATTGTGAGTCTGAAACAGGCTCAGGTTGTTTTATATACACCAATGCAGCCGTCGGTTATGTTGGAGAGCAACAATCTTCTGAATAGCAGCCACATGCGTTTTAGTTGTTCTGCTGATGTCTGACAATGGCTTAGCGTTTATAGTGTTCCAGGTGTTTCCAATTTGTACCAGATAAGATTCAGCTTGGGATAAACCGAATCTTGACAAAATGTTACAAATACATACAGTACCAGTCAAAAGTTTAGACACACATACTAAAAACGACAGTCCATCATTACCTTAAGACATGAAGGTTAGTCAATCTGGAAAAAGTCAAGAACTTTGAAAGTTTCTTCAAGTGCAGTCGCAAAAACTGAACACCAATAAGAAGAAGAGACTTGCTTGGACCAAGAAACATGAGCAATGGACAGGACATTAGACCGGTGGAAATCTGTCCTTTGGTGAGATTTTTAGTTCCAACCGCTGTGTCTTTGTAAGACGCAGAGTAGGTGAAGATGATCTCTGCATGTGTGGTTCCCACCGTGAAGCATGGAGGTGGTGGTGTGATGGTGCTTTGCTGGTGACACTGTCAGTGATTTATTTAGAATTCAAGGCATATTTAACCAGCATGGATACCACAGCATTCTGCAGCGATACATCAACCCATCTGGTTTGCGCTTAGTGGACTATCATTTGTTTTTCAACAGCACAATGGCCCAACACACCTCCAGGCTGTGTAAGGGCTTTTTGACCAATAAAGAGTGATGGGTGCTGCATAAAATGACCTGGCTACCACAATCACTCGACCTCAACCCAATTGAGATGGTGTGGGATGATTTGAACTGCAGAGTGAAGGAAAAGCAGCCAACAAGTACTCAGCATATGTGGGAACTCCAGCTGGAAAAGCATTCCAGGTGAAGCTGGTGGAGAGAATGCCAAGAGTGGGCAAAACTGTCAATCAAGGCAAAGGGTGGCTACTTTGAAATATAAAATATATTTGTTTAACACTTTCGGTTACTAGATGATTCCATATGTGTTATTTCATAGTTTTGTTGTCTTCACTATTATTCCACAATGTAGAAATTTATACACCCTTGAATGAGTAGGTGTTCAAACTTTTGACTGGTACTGTATTTCAAATATTACATTACCCAAATTAAACATTTATCATCATATGATCATGCCCGTTCACACAAAACTCAATATATCATTCTTAAACAATTTATTAGTGTGGTAAGGCAGAAAATACGCCTAACAGTGCACTTTGGCTGCTTTATGAGTGGTCTGGATCACTAACAATGACAACGCTATACGAAGGCTTTGGGAAATGAGGCACGGGGCCAAGCTTGCCAAAAGCATCTTAAGGCGAAGTTCAGCATTAGAACCATAGGTTCTAACGATGAACCAAGATGATTTTAGGAAACCAGGCTCTGGTCTTTACGCACGGTTGCGCATCAGAGTTTCAAAAGGATGTGTCATACACTATAGGTCCGTGGACAGAGCTCTTTTTTTATATAATACCTTATTATTGATGTAGCTTATAGGCTTCATCACAAATGACCAGATCCTGACATAGACAAAACTAAAAACTGTTCTCTATTGGTCATGACCACTGTATAGATCATTGGTAATGATGTGCAAATTTACCAGGACAAATGTAAAAACTGCAGTGGAACTGGCTTTCTTGTAATTTAATATTTACTTTAGACAGTAAAAACTACAAAAAATAAACTGTTTGGGTTGTTTGATTTCAGATTCAAATTAAGTAATCAAAGAATGACCCTTTTTTTATATATATATATATCTTGACATCTAATAGGAAATATTAATTGGTCATAAAGTACACTGCCCCTCTGACTTGGAGGCAGGACTGAGTTACATTCTCCTTGGGGTCAGCAGGACCTTACCTTCAGTAAGAGGGGGTACTTGCAGATTCTCTGAATGGGTGATAGTAGGTGCCCCTCCAGGGGAATGTCTGTGCTCTTCTTCCCTCCCAACAGCATACAGTGCTGGAACACAAAAAGATTTGAACAAAAACTAATTTATTAATGTGGGACATCTACGGTCCTGTAAAATTACACATTTCCTTTTTGTGATTCTTTACTATTCTTCTCAAACTAACTTGGTAACTCCACTAAAGTGATTATGTAAAATGGTTAAGGGCAAGAAGCAAAATCCAAAACACCATAGAAAGTCTTCTCAGCCACATTAATGACCTCCATGGGGGTCGGGTGGCATACTGGAACTAAAGTCATGCTTCAAAGATTAAACCGAGAAATCAGTTAGGTGGTGAAACCCTTCTGAGGATAATTATTCAGATGCATGAGAGCGAGAAAGATGGAGATAAAGCTGGTGGGTTCTACTCTTCTCTGTGCTCTAAGTCCCCAAGGGTAAGCAAGGGCAGCGTTCACCAGACCAAAGTAGATACACCAGAATACTACAGTAGAGAAAACAGAAAGCACATCATTGGTCGGTATAGGGAACGCATTTCCTTTTAATCACAATCCACTGCATCCGCCTATGTCGCACTTCCGCATCTGCGGTGAACCGTGACAGAGCTACAGCAGTGTTTGTCAGACCATGAGACATCTCGGTCTTCTCACAGAATCGTCTGGAGCATCCGAACAGTTTGGCCTACAAATTACTATTATGACCCATCTATGAGACTCTCACAAACACGATGGTGTTGTCCATTTTGCTCAACGACCTCCACAAGTGTCAGGAGACTCGTCTGAGTTCGGTATAGCCGATCTGCCAACTTCTGTCTGGGATACACAGTAATATGACCCATCTGTGCAAAGGTGGGACTCTAGGATGTCAACAGGCCTCACAAGACATATCTGAAGAAACCCCGGTACCAGTTGAAAAAGGAATGGGTCGTGACCCGATTCAGGAAACTAGGCGTATGTCTCAAGTCACGACTTCACAGGAGAGCCGTTTGAATGTAAAAAAAAAATTGTTATATCAAAATGCGTTTTTCGGTGGAAATGCCTTCTTGAACATGTGAACTTTCATGTGCCTTAAAATCAAACTTGTATGCCATCTGTAAATACAAATACAATTGTTAACCTTCCCACTAGTCATGATTGGCTGAGATAATGAGTGGGCTGGACATGCCGAGAGATGAGTTTGGATTGGTCTGCCACATAGAAGGCTTTGGTCTATTTGAGCTCGTCAGTCTGTTTTGGTAATGCTGTCGAACGCGGCTTTTTAAAATATGTATTGTGTCGTGGAGCTGCATAAGTGTTCTCCACTTTCTGAAAGATCAAGTTTTGAAATCAATGGAATTAGAGTATGATAGTTAAAGAGATGCAGAAAACACCCGTCTCCAGATGACATCTTCAAACTAAGGGCAACCGTGGTATGGCATTCCTGACAGGGAGACGCGTCCATCATGCATGATGATGTATAAGTAAGATAGTCTAGCGTTCGCTAGCTAACATTAGCTAGTCAGACAAAAATGTGACTTGAGTAGAAGTACCCCATGTAATTTTACACTAGCAGCCTGGGAGAAAATGTACAGAACACAACTAGAGCAAGTTCAGGTCAGTCAATAACCAGACGGAGGAAGCACATCAGGGTCAACAAGGCTCAGATCTTCCATCCAGCTGTGCCAATGCACTGCAGCTGGCACCGAGCATGACATCACCATTGGAAGCACAGTCAAAGGCAGTTCCTGTGTTCATTGTTCATAAGCGGAAGAAGAGTTGACATGATGAGAGAGAGAGTGATAATAGACAAGAGAAAGAGACAAAAGGAGATGCGTGAAAAGGAGACAAATTGTGTGAGCGATGGGATCCTCACCAGGAGGAAGGTCCTGATTTCGGGGATCTTGTTGAGCTCCATCAGCAGCCGCAGGGCCTTCTCGTTGTTACTGCAGTACTCCCCATACACAGAGAACCGCCCCTTCTGAAAGTTGGAGGAAGAAACAACGAACAACTGAACAAGTCATTCAGTGCCCGATCTGATCTAGCTAGTGGATATACTGTACGGTCAAATAGGTTTGGTCACTGAAGGCTTTCCTCGTGAACACTTAGTAATATGATACATGTGATAAACATAGATGTATTATTCATCTACCATTAGAAACAATGTATAGGCTTAGGCAATCACTCTCTCAGCATTCAATTTAGGCTACAGCCCCAAACTCCAGATAGACCCCTGTGTTGTACACTAGCATTTAGGAAGTAAAACCAGATTCAGTGCTGGGCCACTGCACTCTACGGTTGGTTCCCAAAATGCTGCTGCTGTCACCCGAAACAGTGCAGGAAATTAAATCCTAGCCCGAGTGTGCAAGGTTAGCATAACTTCACAACCAACAAATTACGCTCACTCTCTCAAAAAGCCGGATGTGTGCATTTAAAAACATTTGTTTTTGTTCGCCATTAGAATATTGAGCATGAGGTAAGAATGCTGCACATCAGGCATCCAATGTTAAAAACATGATGTAATTGGGAAAATTCTAATGGGACAATGTATTGTAAAAGGTAACCATCTTGACAAGCTGCTCCATTGGTCTCAGTATCTCCCTCTGTTTCCCTGTAGCTCTCACTCTCTTTTCTAAATTCCAACTCTCACAGCTTTTTGGATACATTGACTTGATATACTAACTCAAGAAGCTAGGCTGCTATAGTCTAATCTAGCCTTCCATCCTCCAAATCTCATGACTGTGTCAGGTCCACACGGCAATGCAGCGGGGGGAATTTTTTTGGGACAGGGGCTCTGCTGCCCATCACACACACACACACACACACACACACACACAGGGCAACAAAGTCTGAGGCATTCTCTCAACCATCAGGAATACAAACAGTCTTGAAGGAGTTCTCACATACAGTTGAAGTTGGAAGTTTACATACATTTAGGTTGGTCATTAAAACTCGCTTTTCAACCACTCCACAAATTTCTTGTTAAACTATAGTTTTGGCAAGTCGGTTAGGACATCTACTTTGTTTATGATATGTACTTCCGGCGCCGACAGAGATGGCTGCCTCGCTTCGCGTTCCTAGGAAACTATGCAATATTTTGTTTTTTAATGTGTTATTTCTTACATTGTTACCCCAGGAAATCTTAGGTTTTATTACATACAGCCAATGATGTCACCATTGCCCTTGATTCTAAGCAACGTTGTGCTGCTATTTTTATTGACTTGGCCAAAGCTTTTGATACGGTAGACCATTCTCTTTTTGTGGGCCGGGCTAAGGAGTATTGTTGTCTTTGATGGGTCTTTGGCCTGGTCTGCACTCTCTCGAAGAGTGCAGTGTATAAAGTAAAAATGTCTCAGCCATTGCCCATCACCAAGGGAGTACCACAAGGCTCAATCCTAGGACCCATGCTTTTCTCAATTTACATCAACAACATAGCTCAGGCAGTAGGAATCTCTCATCCATTAATATGCAGATGATACAGTCTTATACTCAGCTGGCCCCTCTCCAGATAGTGTGTTAAATGCTTACAACAAAGCTTTTTTTAGTGTCCAAGCTTTCTCTACCCTTAACCTTGTTCTGAACACCTCTGAAACAAAAAGGTCATGTGGTTTGGTCAGAAGAATGCCCCTCTCCCTACGTGTGATTACTACCTCGGAGGGTTTAGAGCTTGAGGTAGTCACCTCAAACAAGTACTTGGGAGTATGGCAAGACTTGGTTTCTTCTATTGTAATCACTCCTCTTTCACCCCAGCTGCCAAACTAACCCTGATTCAGATGACCATCCTACCCATGCTAGATTACGGAGACAATTTATAGATCAGCAGGTAAAGGTGAGTGGCTAGATGTTCTTTACCATTCGGCCATCAGATTGGCCACCAATGCTCCTTATAGGACACATCACTGCACTCTAAACTCTTCTGTAAACTGGTCATCTCTATTTACCCGTCGCAAGATCCACTGGTTGATGCTTATTTATAAAACCCTCTTAGGCCTCACTTCCTCCCCATCTGTGATATCTACTTCAGCCCTCATCCAACACCCGTTCTGCCAGTCACATTTTGTTAAAGGTCCCCAAATGACACACATCCCTGGGTCGCTCTTCTTTTCAGTTTGCTGAAGCTAGCGACTGGAACGAGCTGCAACAAACACTCAAACTGGACAGTTTTATCTCAATCTCTTCATTCAAAGACTCAATCACATACACTCAGTTGTGGCTGCTTTGAGTGATGTATTGTTGTCTCTATCTTCTTGCCCTTTGTGCTGTTGTCTGTACCCAATAATGTTTGTACCATGTTTTGTGTTGCTAACATGTTGTGTTGTTATTTGTTGCTCTCATGCTGTGTTGTCATGCGTTTCTGCCTTGCTGTGTTGTCATGCGTTTCTGCCTTGCTGTGTTGTCTTAGGTCTCCCTCAATCCAAGATGGCGTAGCAGTCAGACGTATTTGTCCTTCGTCTTGTCGTGTCCCATGTATATATATATTTTTATATGTTGTTCTTCGAATATCTTTTTATATTTTTCTAAACCCTTACTTCAAAATACTCTCCTGCAACCCGCCTCACCCAATGTGGTGTGGACCTGATTTTTCTCTAACGTATTTTCTTTACCTTTTACTGGAATCTCTCCAACATACAGTGACTTGCGAAAGTATTCGGCCCCCTTGAACTTTGCGACCTTTTGCCACATTTCAGGCTTCAAACATAAAGATATAAAACTGTATTTTTTTGTGAAGAATCAACAACAAGTGGGACACAATCATGAACTGGAACAACATTTATTGGATATTTCAAACTTTTTTAACAAATCAAAAACTGAAAAATTGGGCGTGCAAAATTATTCAGCCCCCTTAAGTTAATACTTTGTAGTGCCACCTTTTGCTGCGATTACAGCTGTAAGTCGCTTGGGGTATGTCTATCAGTTTTGCACATCGAGAGACTGAAATTTTTTCCCATTCCGCCTTGCAAAACAGCTCGAGCTCAGTGAGGTTTGATGGAGAGCATTTGTGAACAGCAGTTTTCAGTTCTTTCCACAGATTCTCGATTGGATTCAGGTCTGGACTTTGACTTAGCCATTCTAACACCTGGATATGTTTATTTTTGAACTATTCCATTGTAGATTTTGCTTTATGTTTTGGATCATTGTCTTGTTGGAAGACAAATCTCCGTCCCAGTCTCAGGTCTTTTGCAGACTCCATCAGGTTTTCTTCCAGAATGGTCCTGTATTTGGCTCCATCCATCTTCCCATCAATTTTAACCATCTTCCCTGTCCCTGCTGAAGAAAAGCAGGCCCAAACCATGATGCTGCCACCACCATGTTTGACAGTGGGGATGGTGTGTTCAGCTGTGTTGCTTTTACGCCAAACATAACGTTTTGCATTATTGCCAAAAAGTTCAATTTTGGTTTCATCTGACCAGAGCACCTTCTTCCACATGTTTGGTGTGTCTCCCAGGTGGCTTGTGGCAAACTTTAAACAACACTTTTTATGGATATCTTTAAGAAATGGCTTTCTTCTTGCCACTCTTCCATAAAGGCCAGATTTGTGCAATATACGACTGATTGTTGTCCTATGGACAGAGTCTCCCACCTCAGCTGTAGATCTCTGCAGTTCATCCAGAGTGATCATGGGCCTCTTGGCTGCATCTCTGATCAGTCTTCTCCTTGTATGAGCTGAAAGTTTAGAGGGATGGCCAGGTCTTGGTAGATTTGCAGTGGTCTGATACTCCTTCCATTTCAATATTATCGCTTGCACAGTGCTCCTTGGGATGTTTAAAGCTTGGGAAATCTTTTTGTATCCAAATCCGGCTTTAAACTTCTTCACAACAGTATCTCGGACCTGCCTGGTGTGTTCCTTGTTCTTCATGATGCTCTCTGCGCTTTTGACGGACCTCTGAGACTATCACAGTGCAGGTGCATTTATACGGAGACTTGATTACACACAGGTGGATTGTATTTATCATCATTAGTCATTTAGGAAAACATTGAACTTCTGGAGAGAGTTTGCTGCACTGAAAGTAAAGGGGCTGAATAATTTTACACGCCCAATTTTTCAGTTTTTGATTTGTTAAAAAAGTTTGAAATATCCAATAAATGTCGTTCCACTTCATGATTGTGTCCCACTTGTTGTTGAGTCTTCACAAAAGAATACAGTTTTATATCTTTATGTTTGAAGCCTGAAATGTGGCAAAAGGTCGCAAAGTTCAAGGGGGCCGAATACTTTCGCAAGGCACTGTAAACTAGCCAGCTAAAGGTCATCAGCTAACCTCTAGCTCGGAAAGCTCTCGCCAGTTTGTACAACGCGATTCAACCAGAGCATACCGGACCTATTTTTCTCTCCATATCCCCGGATTCCTATCACAAGCTCTGAACCTTCTCACCTTCCGACCTTCGCAGCTAACGTCCCCTGAATGCTAGCTGTCTAGAGCACAAAGGACTGTTGAATTACGAGGCCCATCGAAAACATTCCGAAGCCACTAGCTAGCAGTTAGCTATCCTTTGCTCCTTCCCTGCTGATCCGTCCACTCATGTAACTGCACGAGGGGGCCACAAAAGACTTCCCTCCGTCGCGTCATCCCTCTAAGGCCTTTCTGTTAGCCTGCTAGCCCCATGCCGCTAGTTGCCTGAAGACACGTACTGGACTTGTATGATCACCCGGCTACGCATGCCTTTCCCAAACGTCACCATGCCGCGCCGATTGCTGTTCTGGTTTGTAACTATTGTTTTATTTCACTGTAGAGCCTCTAGCACTGCTCAACACGCCTCGGCTAACAATTTAGTTCCACCCCCCCAACAACGCAGTGACATCACCTGGTTTAAATGCTATTTCTAGAGACAATATCTTTTTCATTATCACTATAAGCACAGGTTTATCCCCACTGTATTCACATCCTACTATACCTTTGTCTGTACATAATGCCTTAAATATTCTACCGTGCCCAGAAATCTGCTCCTTTTACTCTATTCTGAAAGTAATAGGCGTCCAGTTCTGTTAGTCTTTAGCCGTACCCTTATCCTACTCCTCCTCTGTTGATGTAGAGGTTAAACCATGCCCTGCAGTGTCTACCTCCACTCCCATCCCCCAGGCTCTCTCATTTGTTGACTTCTGCAACCGTAAAAGCCTTGGTTTCGTGCATGTTAACATTAGAAGCCTCCTCCCTAAGTTTGTTTTATTCACTGACCTAGCACACTCCACCAATCCGGATGTCCTAGCCGTGTCTGAATCCTGGCTTAGGAAGACCACCAAAAACCTTGAAATTTCCATTCCTAACTATAACATTTTCCGACAAGATAGAACTGCCAAAGGGGGCGGTGATGCAATTTACTGCAAAGATAGAACTCTGCAGGTTGTCTTATTATCCAGGTCTGTACCCAAACAATTTGAGCTTCTACTTCTAAAAATGTACCTTTCCAGAAACAAGTCTCTCACCGTTGCCGCTTGCTTTAGACCACCCCTCTGCCCCCAGCTGTGCCCTCGACACCATATGTGATTTGATTGCCACCCATCCATCTTCTGAGCTCGTGCTGCTAGGTGACCTAAACTGGGACATGCTTAACACCCCGGCCATCCTACAATCTAAGCTTGATGCCCTCAATCTCACACAATTTATCAATGAACCTGCTACAGACCTATATCTATCCTACATCTCTAAGGTCATCGAAAGCCAAGTTAACAGATTACTGACCATTTTGAATCACATCGTACCTTCTCCGCTATGCAATCTGGTTTCCGAGCTGGTCATGGGTGCACCTCAGCCACGCTCAAGGTCCTTAGCGATATCATAACCGCCATCGATAAGAGACATTACTGTGCAGCTGTATTCATCGACCTGGCCAAGGCTTTCGACTCTGTCAATCAACACATTCTTATCGGCAGACTCAACAGCCTTGGTTTCTCAAATGATTGCCTCGCCTGGTTCACCAACTACTTCTCTGATAGAGCTCAGTGTGTCAAATCGGAGGGCTTGTTGTCCGGACCTCGGGCATTCTCTATGGGGGTGCCACAGGGTTCAATTCTCGGGCCGACTCTCTTCTCTGTATACATCAATGATGTCGCTCCTGCTGCTGGTGATTCTCTAATCCACCTCTACGTAGACGACACCATTCTGTATACTTCTGGCCCTTCTTTGGACACTGTGTTAACTAACATCCAGACGAGCTTCAATGCCATACAACTCTCCTTCTGTGGCCTCCAACTGATCTTAAATGCAAATAAAACTAAATGCATGCTATTCAACGATCATTGCCCACCCATCCAGCATCACTACTCTGGACAGCTCTGACTTAGAATACGTGGATAACTACAAATACGTAGGTGTCTGGCTAGACTGTAAACTCTCCTTCCAGACTCACATTAAGCATATCCAACAAAAATGTAATCTAGAATCGGCTTCCTATTTCGCAACAAAGCATCCTTCACTCATGCTGCTAAACATACCCTCGTAAAACTAACCATCCTACCGATCCTTGACTTCGGCGATGTCATCTATAAAATAGCCTCCAACACTCTACTCAGCAAACTGGATGTAGTCTATCACAGTGCCATCCGTTTTGTCACCAAAACCCCATATGTGGAATACTTGGGATGCCTCTCACTTTCTCAGGTACTAATACAGCCCGATTTACTATAACTTATTGAAAAACATTATTATAGAATATTTTAGTTGGGTAAAAAAAATTACAGGTGAGTCTCTCAAGCATTGAAATTCTGAAGTTGAAAGATGTTAATTGAGAAGTTTAAGGCATTTCGAAATCCGTTCAATTGATACAACGAACAATGATAATACTGACCGAGCTTTCCCTTTGAACAAACACCATTCACAGCATACTTTCCGTCAACTGAATTAATGTTCCATTCATTTTATCTTATTCTACAAAGTCCCCTCAGTGTGTTTGTGTCTGTGACTTGTCCCATTTATGACTGACACTCTCTCTTCCCCCAACAAAGGCAGTTGGTTGTCCAAGGGCCAAATTAGGGCCAAATTAGTTCAAAAAGGGTGGGATAAGGAGGAGGGAGGAAGAGAAGGCGGGAAGAGGAAATCAATCTGCTGAAGGGGAAGGGGAATCTGCTAAGCATCTCACCGTAAGGTTGTATTCGGCGCATGTGACCAATACATTTTGATTTGATGCCAGTGACAGGGGCCTTGCATGGGGCTGGCAGGCAACAGATATTTTATCTTATTTAATTAGGCAAGTCAGATAAGAGCTAATTCTTATTTTCAATGATAACCCACTGTTCCTAGGCTAACTGCCTTGTTCAAGGGCAGAACAACAGATTTTTACCTGGTCAGCTCAGGGATTTGATCTTGCAACCTTTCAGTTACCAGTCCAACGATCTAACCACTAGGCTACCTGCCACCCCAGATAGAGGGGTCTTTCTGGTTAACAGGATACAGGTTTTTTTGGGGCTCGGAGGAGTGAAATGGGGGGGGGGGGAGTGGATTGTGTATATTATGTGAAAGAGAGAGTTGGAGGGATTTTACATTCTCAGCCATCATGAAGGTTAATCCTCAACAAGTAGAGCTGACTGTGTGTGTGTGTGTGTGTGAGTCTGTGTTTATGATCATGCCGGTCTCTGTGTGTGTGTGTGTGTGTGTGTGTGTGTTTATGATCATGCCCGTCTCTGTGTGTGTATACACGTATGTGTGAATGGAAGTGTGTGTCACTCACAAACTGGAGGAAGACATGTCCAAGGCCGTGCCCAGGCTGAGGCTCCGGCTGCAGGCTGGCCTCCACTGCAGACAGAACCTCTTTGTGAACGTCCAGGATGGACTCGATGTTGGAAAACAGGGTCTGTGGTAGCAGAGACATACACTCCCAGTACTTCAGTCATTTCAACGCTTCACTTTGTATTAAAAATTGTGACACACATACTCACCCAAGGTCAGTATCTTATAAAGCATGTCGATGTTTACTATTATCAAAGCGTTACAGTGCCACAATACACTTTTCTCTGTGCAGAAGAGATTACAAGGCGATTATGGCCCAAACATCTACAGGATAATCCTAACGGTTTAAAAAAGGCAAAGGTCATATTTACCTTGACATGCTCAGGTGACAGACACTGTTGCTCCTCTGCAGTTTGTCGGATTCTGTGCAAAAAGGCCTGCATGGGTAGTAGAGGAAATACAAAGATGCTGGTTCAAGTCCGGTCTTACCGTCATAGGTTTGTTTACAGCAATAGGCTGTAAGTTTACTTTAGTTTTAAGGTTAAGGTTGGGGGTGAATATCCTGGTCTCACGCAGACGCATACAGTGCAAGAATGAAGACCCAAATGTGCTACACCCTTGTATACCTTTGCCTCAGTACCTTACAGGTATCGGGGAATCTGTATGAATGTAACTACTGAATACTGTAGGTGTTTGCTACAGAAGCCATTCAAACCAACGTATGTGGGAAACCGTCTCCCTGGAGAAATGTTGACCCGTCACTCAAATACTGACAAGAGAAAAGAAAAAGAGATGTGGGAAAGCGTGCCTCCTCAGTCTCTCTTTCCCTATCCCGTCTCCTCTCGGTTTGTCTGACTCAAAACTTCTACTCATAGCTTGACAACGTAGGAGCGGTGTCTGGATATTATTTTTTTAGCAGCACTTACAATAACTGAGATTGTTAATGACAACTAATGAAACCTAAAGAGAAAGTCTGAAGATGGGGAAATAACACCAACGTGGAAACAGATTTCTCAACTGCCTTTTGCAATGTTGACCCAAACTTCTTGTGGGGTTTGGTGGCACTGTTTTACACCTTCCCATTCCTAGCCACAGTGACAGAGCAGGGTCGTTCCACCTCAAACTGAACAAGAAAAAGGATTGACACCCACCAGTAAAGATTTTTCTGAAATCGTTTGTTGTTAGAAACAGTTATTAGCATTCCTGACAACGAGTATTTAGTATCAGTTGTCAGAGTCTGACAAGTAGTATGGAGCTGTGGCTCGGCGTACTGCTTCTTCATCCTACGTCACCTATTCCCAGTGAATGTTTTTTTCCCCCTGTTCAGAGGAATTAGTTATTGAAGTTCATGTTCTATCCTACATCCTGATATTACCAGATTCTGACCACTAGATGGTACCGGTTTTGCTAGTAGGTGATTATTTTTTTTTAAAGATACCCCACCAGCTCAGTGTTAAAAGGGAGAGTTCACCCAAATGACAAAATGATATATTGGTTTCCTTACCCTGTAAGCAGGCTATTGACTAGGTTCGACAGCAGTCACTGTTTCAAATGCTAACTTTAACATTTGTGGCACAAATCCAATGCAAGTTAATGGTACCTATATTAGCATTTTCACACTTCATTTAAAAATCATCCTAAAGTATTTAAACATGTATTGTGTAACTCAATGGTGTTACTTATAGATAATCTGGCTTCGAAGCGTGAAAATGCTTCAAGCATCGCTCTGTTTATGACTTCAAGCCTATCAACTCCCGAGATTAGGCTGGTGTAACTGATGTGAAATGGCTAGCTAGTTGGCGGGGTGCGCGCTAATAGCGTTTCAAACGTCACTCGCTCAGACTTGGAGTAGTTGTTCCCCTTGCTCTGTGAGGGACGCGGCTTTTGTGGAGCGATGGGAAACACTGCTTCGAGGGTGGCGGTTGTCGATGTGTTCCTGGTTCGGAAGCTATACTGTTACACTGGCAACACTAAAGTGCCTAAAAGAACATCCAATAGTCAAAGGTATATGAAATACAAATCGTAGAGAGAGAAATAGTGCTATAATTCTTATAATTACTACAACCTAAAACTTCTTACCTGGAAATATTGAAGACTCAACGTTAAAAGGAACCACCAGCTTTCATTCATCATGTTCTGAGCAAGGAACTTAAACGTTAGCTCTCTTACATATTGCACTTTCTTCTCCAAATCAGTGACTTTCAACGTGGCACTGTCACAGGATGCCACTTTTCCAACAAGTCAGTTCATCAAGTTTCTACCCTGCTGGAGCTGCCCCGGTCAACTGTAAGTGCTGTTACTGTGAAGTGGAAATATCTAGGAGCAGCAACGGCTCAGCTGCGAAGTGGTAGGCCACACAAGCTCACAGAACAACAGAGTGCTGTAGCACGTAAAAATTGTCTGTCCTCGGTTGCAACACTCACTACCGAGTTCCGAACTGCCTCTGGAAACAACATCTGCACAAGAACTGTCCGCCGGGAGCTTCATGAAATGTTTCCAACAGCCGCACACAAGATCACTACACGCAACGAGTTCCCTGGAGTGATGAATCACACTTCACCATCTGGCAGTCCGATGGACAAATCTGCGTTTGGTGGATGCCAGGAGAACGCTACCTGCCCCAATGCACAGTGCAACTGTAAAGTTTGGTGGAGGAGGAATAATGGTCTGGGGCTGTTTTTTTATGGTTCGGACTAGGCCCCTTAGTTCCAGTGAAGGGAAACCGTAACGCTAAAGCATACAATTAAGATTAAGATGGCGCCGGAGCAGAAGGCAGATGTTTTATGTGCCCCCAACCAATTGTGTTATTTTGTTTGTTTATAACTTATTTTTTTACTAATTTTGTAAATAATGTTGTCTCTTATGACCGAAAATAACTTCTAGACATCAGGACTGCGACCAGCAGAATCCTTTTTCTTCCTTCACAACTCTGACAAGCCTGAGGCGGAGGATATACAGCTCCCTCGGGAACAGGCCCCGACCCCCGTGATCTGCGTGAAGAGGAGGCGGAGAAAAAGGCCGGAGAGTGGGCTGCCTTCTGAGAATTCGAAGGCGATCGAATAAACCCCCACCTCCCTCAATTCTGCTAGCAAACATGGAATCTTTGGACGATAAAATCGACGAGTTACGGGGAAGATTAAACAACGGGACAATAACAACTGGATTACAGGCAACATCCGCACTGAGCTAAAGGCTAGAGCTGCCGCTTTCAAGGAGCGGGACTCTAACCCGGAAGCTTATAAGAAATCCCGCTATGCCCTTCGACGAACTATCAAACAAGCAAAGCTAGGATAAAGGACGAAGATCGAGTCGTACTACACCGGCTCTGACGCTCGTCGGATGTGGCAAGGCTTGCAAACCATTACAGACTAAAAAGGGAAGCACAGCCGAGAGCTTCCCAGTGACACGAGCCTACCAGACGAACTAGACTACTTTATGCTCGCTTCGAGGCAAATAACACTGACACATACATGAGACCACCAGCTGTACCAGAAGACTGTGCGATCACGCTCTCCGCAGCTAACATGAGTAAGACCTTTAAACAAATCAACAATCACAAGGCCGCAGGGCCAGACGGATTACCAGGACGTGTACTGTGAGCATGCGCTGAACAACTGGCAAGTGTCTTCACTGACATTTTCAACCTCTCCATGTCCGAGTCTGTAATCTCTACATGTTTCAAGCAGACCACCAGAGTCCCTGTGCCCAAGAATACTAAGGTAACCTGCCTAAATGTCTACCGACCCAAAGCACTCACGTCTGTAGCCATGAATTGCTTTGAAAGGCTGGTCACGGTTCAGATCAACACCATCATCCCAGAAACCCTAGACCCACTCCAATTTGCATACCGCCCAAACAGATCCACAGATGATGCAATCTCTATTGCACTCCACACTGTCCTTTCCAACCTGGAAAAAAAGGAACACCTATGTAAGAATGCTATTCATTGACTACAGCTCAGCGTTCAACACCATATTGCCCTCAGAGCTTATCAATAAGCTAAGGATCCTGGGAGTAAACACCTCCCTCTGCAACTGGATCCAGGACTTCCTGCTGAACCACCCCCAGGTGGTAAGGGTAGGTAACAACACATCCCCCACGCTGATCCTCAACACAGGGGCCTCTCAGGGGTGTGTGCTCAGTCCCCTCCTGTACTCCCTGTTCACTCATGATTGCACGGCCAGGCATGACTCCAACACCATCATTACATTTTCCGATGACACAACAATGGTAGGCCTGATCACCGACAACGAGACTACAGGGAGGTGGTCAGAGAACTGGCCATGTGGTGCCAGGACAACAACCTGTCCCTCAACGTAATCAAGACAAAGGAGATGATTGTGGACTACAGAAAAGAGGACAGAGCATGCCCCCATTCACGTTGACAGGGCTGCAGTGGAGCATGTTGAGAGCTTCAAGTTCCTTGGTGTCCACATCACCAACAAACTAACATGGTCCAAGCACACCAAGACAGTCGTGAAGTGGGCACGACAAAACCTATTACTCCTCAGGAGACTGAAAAGATTTGGCATGGGTCCTCAGATCCTCAAAAAAGGTTCTACAGCTGCACCATTGAAAGCATCCTGACTGTTTGCATCACTGTCTGGTATGGCAACTGCTCGGCCTCCAACCGCAAGGCACTACAGAGGGTAGTGTGAATGGCCCAGCACATCCCTGGGCCATCCAGGACCTCTATACCAGGCAGTGTCAAAGGAAGGCCCTAAAAATTGTTAAAAACTCCAGCCACCCTAGTCATAGACTGTTCTCTCTGCTACCGCACGGCTAGCGATACCGGAGCGCCAAGTCTAGGTCCAAGAGACTTCCATACAGCTTCTACCCCCAAGCCATAAGACTCCTGAACATCTAGTTAAATGACTTCCCAGACTATTTGCATTGCCCCCCTCTCCACACCAATGCCACTCGGTGTTGTCATCCATGCATAGTCACTTTAATAACTCTACCTACATGTACATATTACCTAAACTAACCAGTGCCACCGCACACTGACTCTGTACCGGCACCCCCCTGTATTTATTGTTATTTTTTACTGCTGCTCTTTAATTACTTATTACTTTAATCTCTTATTCTTATCCATATTTTGGGGGGGAAACTGCACTGTTGGTTAGGGGCTCATAAGTAGGTATTTCATTGTAAGGTTGTTACCTGTTGAATACCTGTTGTATTCGGCGCATTTGACTAATATAATTTGATTTGACAATGACATTCTGTGCTTCAACTTTGTGGCAACAGTTTGGGGAAGGCCCTTTCCTGTTTTAGCATGACAATGCCTCCATGCTCAAAGCGAGGTCTATACATAAATTATTTGTCGAGATCTGTGTGGAAGAACTTGACTGGCCTGCACAGAGCCCTGACCTCAACTCCATTGAACAGCAGCAAAGGGGGACCAACTCCATATTAATGTCCATGATTTTGGAATGAGATATTTGATGAAGTGTCCACATACCTTTGGGCACAGTGTATATTTACTGATTATTATATGAACCCTATAAATTAAAATGAGCCAATTTGGGTGCAATCAATTAGCTTAATTTCTCAGAAGTCAAATTATATATTTTAACAAATCATTTTGCAGGAATGCTAACTTCTGTTTCTAACTACAGAAACGATTTCAGAACAAATCGGAGATGGTGGGTGTCACGGCTTGCTGAAATGACACTGAACGACGCACACAAACACATCATTCTTTAATGAATGACCGACACCTTATCACACATCAGCATTATTATTATTATTTTTTAAATACAATGGAATGGGAGAGCAGGGCAGGTGAAAGCATGAGTGTCTTCGGTAACACCTTATTTGTGTTCTTCATAGTTCGTACAACTGCACTGTGGATGGTCTCGCTCCTAAACTTCTAAATGTGCCACACAGATGTGGATGAAAGAGGGAGATGGTACAAATGTGCGACACCACAAGCAACAAAGAGGTCCTTTCAGTGTCTGCATTATGCCCCATCACCCGGGCTGTATTGGCTATCGGCAGTGTTGCGTTACTAAACGACTAGACTTGTTTATTGGAAGAGAAGAGGAGAAGTTTGTCAATCTCCAAGCGCTGCCACCAGCATAACTGAGCAGGGGTGGTAAAGGGCAGATCAGATAACAATTAAAAGAAAACAATCTGTGGGGGGCAAACGGGACAGTAGCACACAGAGATGTGAGGAGAGTCAGTGTCCCACTGAAAAAAGCAGACAAAGCAATGTGGATCGAGTAGGCAGCCCAGATTCATGCTGACAGAAAATGCTCCAGTGAACACATTTCTTCAAAGTTACAAATAGTAAACAGGGTTGGTGTCAAATACATTTCCCCCCTCAGTCAACTGAATTGAACTGACCCAAACCATGATCGCAAGAGACTCGCCACTGTATACAGTACGTCATCCACTGTGCTCTTATAGATGGCTCAAAATAGCATGCAGACTCAATTTAGTTGGGTCGTCAATACATCATGTGCTAATAACAGCACGTCAAATAGTACTCTGACAGGGCCACGAAGTTCCTTTTGGAGATCCTCATTCAGGTGATTAAATGGTCTGCTACTGTACGGTGGAAGAGCTGTTGAATGGAGCAGAGCAGCAATATTGCACACCAGGGTCTGTAGCCAGAAGGACTATGGGGTTGTAAGGTTGAATTTGCTCATATGGAACTCCCAAAGGAGATCCGCTCCAACCTGCTTGTTCTCTAGCCTCGCTTGCCAGACAAATGAACGCCAAACATTCAAGTACTTATGTACAAACTTGGTGTCAGTAAGATAAATACTATGAATCATAGCTACAACACTGAATGCCTGATAAGATCAACCTCCGATCAAATGTCCTATCCTGGTCATTCTCATGAAACCATTAAAATACCATGGCAGTAATGATTTTAAATATAAAACACTAAAATAACAAAATATCATAATAAAGATAGTGTTCTCTACCTTGCACAAAGAGTCATTTCAAATCAAATCTAAGTTTGTCACGTGCGCCGAATACAACAGGTGCAGACCTTACAGTGAAATGCTTACTTACAGGCTCTAACCAATAGTGCAAAAAAAGGTATTAGGTGAACAATAGGTAAGTAAAGAAATAAACCAACAGTAAAAAGACAGGCTAAATACAGTAGAGACGCTATAAAAGTAGCGAGGCTACATACAGACACCGGTTAGTCAGGCTGATTGAGGTAACATAGGAATGAATTATTTTGGTATTTTATTGCATGTTCTGCAGAAATTCTCATTACCGCAACAGATCCAGCTCTGTCTGAATATATGTTATATTGTAATTTAAACAGAGTAAAATGTAAAAAAGTATGGATTTTCTACTGGATGTTTTCAAAATGACAGCAGAATTATTAACTGAATATTCATGTATCATAATAAGGAAAAAATATTGGAAAAATTAAGTGTACATGACTGATGTTCTCATCCTCCGCAACATTTTTGTAGGACTGTTTACACAGAGAATTTTAAATAAAGTTTGATTTTGAATGAAGCAACACATCTGCCACTACCTTCAAGATGGCTACCAGGTAAGCAGATGTCTTTATATTTCTCCAGTTAAAAGTTTAATATTCTCTTGTCAGACTGTGTACACGACAGTATTGATTATCATTACCGATACAGGTAGTTTTCCACATTTAGATTTTTTTTAAATGAAAACATATTTCATTGTCTAATTATGTACATTGAGTAAAAATTTGCTTAGTCATCATGTCTTCTCTATTGTTAGCAAAACATGCTAAGTTTCCTCATCCTTCGCAACACCATTCTCACTTACAGTCTCCCTTACCGCTGCAATTTACGGCCAGTTGCGGTAGAGAGAACTTCTATTTCGGTAATGAGAATTTAATCATACAGACTATTTTTTAAATATAATGAACTATTAAAGTTAAATATTATTTACTAACTTGATATTTTGCTTTATGTCTTTGTTTAATTGCAGACAGTCAGCTAGTGATAAAAAGAAAGCTTTAGCGAAGGCTGACAAAATTCAGAGAAAAAGTTTACACCAAACCAGAACTGCTGGAAGAGTACAGAAGGAAGGACAGAGAGAGGTCACATACAGTGTCTATAGGAAGTCATTACCCTACAGTGTTATGAAGTCTACACACGCACGCTAACACATCCACCACACACACATAGTAAGCCATTTAGTTTATCCTATAGGATGTCCACACACAGTGTAAGCCATTCAGTCTCTACTATAGGACACACACACACGGTCAGTAAGCCAGTCAGTCCCTTCTATAGGATGCACACACACGGTCAGTAAGCCAGTCAGTCCCTTCTATAGGATGCACACACACTGTCAGTAAGCCATTCAGTCCCTTCTATAGGATGCACACACACTGTCAGTAAGCCATTCAGTCCCTTCTATAGGATGCACACACACTGTCAGTAAGCCATTCAGTCTCTTCTATAGGATGACGTGTCCATAACAGTGAGATTTTTCCCATGTTTTGAGACATGCTCATTTCATATCGTGCCTCCTTTCCATTTCCAGATATCAAAAACGAAAGCAGAATTGTAAAATCAAGAAACATCGACAAAGAATCGACAAAGAAGCAACATGAAAAGAAAAGTGTCTGAAAAAGTGTCTGAAAACGCAGTTATCACAGAGGAAAGAAACAGCTGACAGTTGCGCGACACAGAAGAGAAGCTGCTGGAGAGGACCAAAGAGATAAGTCAATCTAAAGAAGACTCAGATGATGGCCAAGAGGAAGCAGGTAATTGTCAACATGAAAGGCAGAGGTCCAAAAGAAAACGACAAAGAGGTCATCAGAGAACATTACCCAATAACAGCCAGAGAAGACTAATGTGCAACTTAGCCACTTCCTTCATCAAGATGAAGTCTCCACTGTAATAACTGGGAAATCCAGAGAAATTCAGAGAAAGGGCCAGATATTCCGTAAGAGATCTTTAAATGGACACTATGGCAAATCTTCATAGAACATTTATGTCTGAGAATCCAAGGCACAACCTTTCCAAGGCTCAATTCTTTACATTTAAGCCATTTTGGATTGGCCGGCGAAGAGTCACAGAAGAAAACTGTCTTGAAGATAAAGAAGCTGCACCAGCTTGGGGTCATAGAAACATCATCCCCAAGGGACACTGTACAGGCCAGTGTGTGTAGTGACGATGACATGTGCTGTTCTAATGTGTTTGTACGTGTTGTTTTTACGTGTTCTCTGTTTTTAGCCTGCGTTTTTAGCCTACTTTTGAAGCACTGCAAAATTAAATTGATTGAACTTGAATCCATGATTGTGCCAATAGTCTAATTTATTTTCTACATTAAATGTTATGTTAAAAACATGTCTTAGTATACTTATTATCATTATCGAAATCAACCTCATTTCCGAAACCTATGTATCATTACGGCAACAGTGGTTCATTTTATGTTAATTTCATGAAAGGAAAAATAGTAGTTCTCTTTTAAATGCAGGCTTGCCAAATTCAGGCTTGCCACATATTTTTCAAAATTATGTCAGGTTTCAATAGAATATAAAAACATATTAGGTTGTAGATTGTGGAAGGTGTTGCGGTAATAAGAATGTCAAAATCAAATAAATGTTTAAAATTTAAAAACAGATTAT
Organism: Oncorhynchus mykiss; assembly: GCF_057628025.1. Taxonomy (NCBI): domain Eukaryota; kingdom Metazoa; phylum Chordata; class Actinopteri; order Salmoniformes; family Salmonidae; genus Oncorhynchus; species Oncorhynchus mykiss. The sequence continues at coordinate 36,879,216 of NC_143037.1, forward strand.
TATAGAGTTTCAAGTAACTGTGCATGACTGTTAATAATCACACACACAAAAAAATGAAAATGTATTAGCTTTCCTAATGGTCTTGATCTTTTCAGACCATTGGGGTAATGAGCTTTTTAAGGACATGTTTTGGAAAATATGTTCAAAAAAAGGTTCAAATTTTCAGTAAAAGTTTTTAAATTAATGCTCAAACACTTTAGACCTTGTTATTAAAGATATCATCTTTGAAATCTTTGAAACCAAAATTTCATAAGAATCACCCATCTGCTAGCAACATGTTATACAGTACGGAGGAGTATCGCTTGTGGTAATTGAGTCTTCAACCATGTGTGCATTGCCTCGAGTGGAGCTTGGTTTCCAGTGTGCGTTCTGGACAAGGACAATACTTGATTGATTGTTTGAGAGCCAAAGAGACTTGCACTCTCTGTCACTGTTGAGTCTATAACACACTCAGCACACAACCATCCCTTCCCACCTGAGTATAAATATTTTTTTGCAGAGTAGCTTGTACAAGCCCAGTTAAAAAGGATTTACTGCGGTTTGTCTTTTCTTTGTTGGTGCTTCTGTGATGCTCAAAAAGGAAGTGAAAACAGAGCAGTCAGATTTTACAAAAAGCCACAGATATTTTTTTCTGTGTCTTTGAAAAAAAGTTGATTATTTTCAAGCTAGATACACAGTGACTGGCTTGCGACACAAAAGTAGCAAGGAGGATGTCCCGTGACAGGAAGTGAAGCTTTGTGAAGAGGAAGTGTGCGAGTCCAATCGTGCCATACATGAACAGAATTTGTGGTTTTGCACACACTCACTGCAAGGAGCCAAGATAGAGCTTCAGAGTGTACAGTATTGTGCTGTAGTAAAAATGTATACAGTTCTTATACCACAGCATTGTTGAATACTTATTTCTGATTGACTAGAAGGGCATTCTAGAATAGACATTAAAACCAGATAACCGGACAGTTGGAAAATATACACTGCTCAAAAAATTAAAGGGAACACTAAAATAACACATCCTAGATCTGAATGAATGAAATATTCTTATGAATTACTTTTTTCTTTACATAGTTGAATGTGCTGACAACAAAATCACACAAAAAATATCAATGGAAATCAAATTTATCAACCCATGGAGGTCTGGATTTGGAGTCACACTCAAAATTAAAGTGGAAAACCACACTACAGGCTGATCCAACTTTGATGTAATGTCCTTAAAACAAGTCAAAATGAGGCTCAGTAGTGTGTGTGGCCTCCACATGCCTGTATGCCCTCCCTACAATGCCAGGGCATTTTCCTGATGAGGTGGCGGATGGTCTCCTGAGGGATCTCCTCCCAGACCTGGACTAAAGCATCCGCCAACTCCTGGACAGTCTGTGGTGCAACGTGGCGTTGGTGGATGGAGCGAGACATGATGTCCCAGATGTGCTCAATTGGATTCAGGTCTGGGGAACGGGCAGGCCAGCCCATATGCCTTCCTCTTGCAGGAACTGCTGACACACTCCAGCCACATGAGGTCTAGCATTGTCTTGCATTAGGAGGAACCCAGGGCCAACCACACCAGCATATGGTCTCACAAGGGGTCTGAGGATCTCATCTCGGTACCTAATGGCAGTCAGGCTACCTCTGGCGAGCACATGGAGGGCTGTGCGGCCCCCTAAAGAAATGCCACCCCACACCATGACTGACCCACCGGTCATGCTGGAGGATGTTGCAGGCAGCAGAACGTTCTCCACGGCATCTCCAGACTCTGTCACGTCTGTCACATGTGCTCAGTGTGAACCTGCTTTCATCTGTGAAGAGCATAGGGCGCCAGTGGCGAATTTGCCAATCTTGGTGTACTCTGGCAAATGCCAAACGTCCTGCACGGTGTTGGGCTGTAAGCACAACCCCCACCTGTGGACGTCGGGCCCTCATACCACCCTCATGGAGTCTGGTTCTGACCGTTTGAGCAGACACATGCACATTTGTGGCCTGCTGGAGGTCATTTTGCAGGGCTCTGGCAGTGCTCCTTCTGCTCCTCCTTGCACAAAGGCGGAGGTAGCGGTCCTGCTGCTGGGTTTTTGCCCTCCTACGGCCTCCTCCACGTCTCCTGATGTACTGGCCTGTCTCCTGGTAGCGCCTCCATGCTTTGGACACTACGCTGACAGACACAGCAAACCTTCTTGCCACAGCTCGCATTGATGTGCCATCCTGGATGAGCTGCACTACCTGAGCCACTTGTGTGGGTTGTAGACTCCGTCTCATGCTACCACTAGAGTGAAAGCACCGCCAGCATTCAAAAGTGACCAAAACATCAGCCAGGAAGCATAGGAACTGAGAAGTGGTCTGTGGTTATCACCTGCAGAACCACTCCTTTATTGGGGGTGCCTTGCTAATTGTCTATAATTTCCACCTGTTGTCTATTCCATTTGCACAACAGCATGTACATTTTATTGTCAATCAGCGTTGCTTCCTAAGTGGACAATTTGATATTACAGAAGTGTGATTGACTTGGAGTTACATTGTGTTGTTTAAGTGTTCTCTTTATTTTTTGAGCAGTGTGTATATATATACATACATACATACATACATACATACATACATACATACATACATACATACATACATACATACATACATACATACATACATACATACATACATACATACATACATACATACATACATACATACATACATACATACATACATATACATATATATATTTTTAAATCAGGACAACTTGCAATCATGACGCAAAAACCAGGTACGTGTGTAGTCGCGACAAAGTTACAGAAAGCTAAACCATCAACCACACAAACTGAAATTGTATACATTGTAAACGCAGGTCCAATGAGGGAAAAAACCTAGCTAGCTAGCATTGATTGGATTTTGCAGGTATCTTTTGGGAGCATCTGATGACTTAACGTGGTGAGTGATAAACATGAATTTCTCCTGTCCCCTCCGACTTTAAGCTGTCAAATCCTCCCACTTTTGTAATTTGACCAGCTGTTTTTTTTTACCTTCATTTAACTAGGCAAGTCAGTTAAGAACAAATTCTTATTTGCAATGTCGGCCTACCACAAGGCCTCCTGCGGGGATGGGGGGCTGGAATACAAATAAATTCTATAAAAATATAGGACAATATAGGACACATCACAACAAGAGAGACAACACTACATAAAGAGAGACCTAAGACAACTACATAGCAAGGCAGCAACACAACATGGTAGCAACACAACATGGCAGCAGCACAGGGTACAAACATTACATCACACAAAGCAGCCACAACTGTCAGTAAGTGTCCATGAGTCTTTGAATATTTTAGAATTTGGTTGGCAGGTTTGCTAGCAACAAACTACTTAGCTAGCTTCTAGCCTAGTGTTTGATATGCAATCTCCTCTTAATTAACAGTCAGTGTTGACGAGTGTCCTGACGAGAAGGCACACCTTTCTAGCTATGCCAGGCAAAATCGGGCATTATCAGCTCATTGATATGGATGAATCCAAATGAACTTCAATAGAAAAACAGCTACATTGCAGTTATTCTGGCTGCAGAGGTATTGACTTTGTAGCCATAGCTTGTTGGCTAGCTAGCAGCAAGCAAGGGATAAGAACGTTCCCAGCAAACGAAAAATAAAACACGAACGACTGGGTCACGTCCATAAATATTGAACTTTTTTTATTTTACCTTTATTTAACCAGGTAAGCTAGTTGAGAACAAGTTCTCATTTGCAACTGCGACCTGGCCAAGATAAAGCATAGCAGTTCGACACATACAACAACACAGAGTTACACATGGAATGAACAAAACATACAGTCAATAATACAGTAGAAGAAAACAAAGTCTATATACAGTGAGTGCAAATAAGGTCAAATAAGGGAGTTATAAGGCAATAAATAGGCCATGGTGGCGAAGTAATTACAATATGGCAATTAAACACTGGAATGGTAGATGTGCAAAAGATGGATGAGCAAGTAGAGATACTGTGGTGCAAAGGGAGCAAAATAAATAAATACAGTATGGGAATGAGGTAGATAGATGGGCAGTATAAAGATGGGCTATGAACAGGTTCAGTGATCTGTGAGCTGCTCTGACAGATGGTTCTTAAAGCTAGTGAGGGAGATGAGAATCTCCAGAACGACTGGGTCGCAACTCTAGCAACCAAAAGATAGGAGAATTAGCTTATAAATATCAATGAGAAAAAGTTTTTACCAGTAAATGTGTGCTTTCATATGGTTCTTTGCAACTGTGGTATAGTGGGATAAACCTGTGTTCTGTACATTACCTTGGAAAATTGCACTCCTCAAAAGGGACCTGGCGGCGGTGTCGTCCAAGGTTATGTACAGAACGGTACCGTTTATCCCTTACATGTTGGAGACTTGAAAGATGGGAAATGATCATAGCATTAGGACAATAGAATTGCAGTATTGTGACATTTACACATATTCCCAAAAGTTGTAGGCCAACAGATAAGATGAATTCAACACAGGCCAAAATACAACTCTTGATTGGTTAGGGAGTGCCACAAATCCTCAGATGCAACCATAAGAGCCATAAGGCTTATGACTGTGCCCTTATTTCCACTTCCCCATGTTGTCATGTCATAGATAAAGATGGAGACCATTGGAAGCTAGTAGCACCACAAACTAGCCAACTCCCAACCATCCCCACAGCTGGAGAGATAGCATTTCTGCCACAAACTGCTGGTGGCGCACTCAGTCAAACCCAGGGAGGGCATGGTCCAGTCTCATATGACTTGCAGCCAAAAGGGTCATGTGAGTTGGTCTCCGAGTTTGCCATTTGTTGTGACTTGCAAAGCGAGGAAGGGCCAGACATACGGGTGTCCACGAGCAGACGCACTTATGCTGGCATCGGGTTCCGCGTTCACTCATCTGGAGAGTGACAAGAGGGTGAAAAGGCCTGCTGCCTTCAACGTCTGCCCTGGGTCGGGTTCACTGGCCTGGACTGGGTTCATTTTGAAACGGAGCAATGAAAAATGTAATTTCTTATTGGAAGTCTAGGTAGTAGGCTACCTGTTCGGTTTCAAAACGTTCTTTACTGTTTTGTTCCTCCTGAACACACCCCTGGTTCTAAAGACACATTCCGGTGCCCAAAGCGAGAAGCCAGTCTGACTACAAGTGATCCCTCTTGAGCTGTGACGGTAGACCCTCGGGAGATTAACAATACCTTTAAATCATTTTCTGAAAAATTATATGCATCAGAGTATCCTCCTGAAACTGATACCCAGGCTAGCTTTTTAGATATATTGGGAAACTCTAATCTTTCAGATGAATCTAAGGATATTCTTAATTCTGAGCTGACTGTGGAGGAAATTTCCAATGCAATTGATAGTATGAGGGAATCTGGTCCAGATGGGCTGCCCATTGACATCTACAAGAGATTTAAGAACAAACTGTGCACTCCCTTTCCAGGAGATGTTTTTGGAATCTTACGAAAATAGTCAGCTCTGATCACTCCATACCAAACGTGATCGCTATCATGCTATTTCACTTTTGAATTCTGACACTAAGGTTATTTGGAAAGCATTTGTGAGGAGGTTGGAGGATTTTCATCCAGATGTGGTGGGTTGAGACCAAAATGGCTTTATTCAAGGTCGTCAAGGAATTCATAATGTTAGGAGAATGCTAAATGTTCTGCTTCCAGCCTAAATTGGGTCGTCAGACACTGCGATCCTGTCGTTGGACACAGAGAAGGCCTTGGACAGGGTTGAGTAACCCTACCTCTTTGAAGTGTTAACCCGTTTTGGTTGTGGTGAGAGCTTTTGTAAATGGATAATGGCACTAAATACAAATCACAATGCAGAGATCCTTACTACTAATACGGTATCTAAACCTTTCGACATCTGCAGGGGTTCTAGGAAGGGCTGCCCTCTTTCTCCTCTCCTGTTTATCCTAGCCATTGAGCCTCTAGCCATAGATGTTAAGTCCCACCCCAATATTTCAGGTATCAGAATAGATCAGATGGCACATCGAATTGCCCTCTATGCAGACGATGTCATTTTGTTTCTTACAGACTTATGGAATTGCACATCCGCACTTCGGACCTTATCAAAGAGTTTGGGGTGTTCTCGGGATACAAAATAAATAATACAAAATCCTCAATTATGATGCTAAAGGAGGAGGAAATACGTAGACTTACACCTCTGACTTGTTTTTTTAATGCTACACCGGAATGCTTTACAGATCTCGGAATTCGTAATGTGCCAGAGATTGACTGCATAGTCTCAATTAACTATGCACCTGTCGTATATTCAATAACTCAATCGAGGCCTCCCGGGTGGCGCAGTGGTTAAGGGCGCTGTACCGCAGCGCCAGCTGTGCCATCAGAGTCCCTGGGTTCGCACCCAGGCTCTGTCGTAACCAACCGCGACTGGGAGGTCCGTGGGGCGACGCACAATTGGCCTAGCGTTGTCCGGGTTAGGGAGGGATCGGTCGGTAGGGATCTCCTTGTCTCATCGCGCACCAGCGACTCCTGTGGCGGGCCGGGCGCAGTGCACGCTAGCCAAGGTTGCCAGGTGCACGGTGTAGCCTCCGACACATTGGTGCGGCTGGCTTCCGGGTTGGAGGCGCGCTGTGTTAAGAAGCAGTACGGCTGGTTGGGTTGTGTATCGGAGGACGCATGACATTGAGACAAGATAGTAGCTACTACAACAATTGGATACCATGAAATTGGGGAGAAAAAGGGGTAAAAAAATTATTAAAAAATAGCTCAATCGGATTAACAGTGTGAAAATCAATGTCCTCCCAAAACTGTTGTATTTATTTCAGAACGTTCTCTTGCCACCGCCTCTTTACAAGGCTTAAAAAGACATTCACTATATTTATCTGGAATAACAGACATCTCAGAGTTCACTTGTCCTTATTGTACCTACCGTATGACAGAGGGGGGCTCCATTTGCCTAATATCCAGTGGTACTACTGGGCAGCTCAGCATCGCACTGCTATGTACTATTTTACCTCAGTCTCTCTCCCTACGTGGATGGAGATCGAAATGTCTTCAGTTGTACCCAAATTACCCCTTAACCTCTACATTTACTCAGCTGATATCAAGACACAAAAAAAATAATACGATCAACGTTTGAGGTGCGGAAGTTCTTTGGTGAAATGCATTCTTTGTCATGTTTTAGTCCTATCTGGGGAAACCACAGTTTCACTCCTGGGAGAACTGATCCGGGTTGGGCCAGCAAGGGTTTAAGGAAAGTTCAAGACCTGTAAAAGAAGGTATTTTCATGTCATTTGAAGAAATATGACGCTCCTAGAAAACATTTGTTTTATATTTATAGCTAAGGAGCTTCCTCACGGCTGCAAAACCCCTTCTGTCCACTTTAGAAAATACGATCTCAACCCATTGTAATGGTAAGGGTAGAATTTCAGCTCTATACAATATGCTAGAGTTTGGCTCAAACGAATCCTCTGCCAACAAACTCTCTCTCCACACTCCAAGACTAAGGCTCAGAATGTGAATATTCTGCAAAACTATTGCAACACAATTGGTTTATGCAAACATGTGTAACCCCTGCTAAGTTAAATATGTTTAATAGTACAATTCCAGATATATGCTACAAGCACAATCATTCTAAAGGGGACTCTGTTTCATTGTCTGTGGGACTGTGTGAAAATTCAAGATTTTTGGAAGGAGGTATTATCACATATTATATCCCAAATAGTATCAGTAAAATTGCCTCTCTATCCCAAAGTGTTCATCCTGGGGTTGTACCCATTCAATCCTCATCTAAAGAACCAAGTGCAAACACTTATAGATATGGGGTGGCAGGTTAGAGTGGTTAGAGCGTAGGTCTAGTAACCAAAAGGTTGCAGGATTGACTCCTCAAGCTGATAAGGTAAAAATCTGTCGCTCTGCCCCTGAACAAGGCAGTTAACTCACTGTTCCCAGGCCGTCATTGAAAATAAGAATTTGTTCTTAACGGACTTGCCTAGTTAAATAAAAGGTAAAAAAAAAAATAGCTGGTTGTAGGGAAAACGCTTGATAGCTCTTGCCTGTGAAAGTGTGAACACTTCTAGTATTGCCCAATGGCTTAGGGATATGTAATCTTGCCTGTGAAAGTGTGAACACTTCTAGTATTGCCCAATGGCTTAGGGAAATGTCATCTTGCCTAACTATGGAAAAGATAACATATACGGTTAAGGGTAAAACGAGACATTTTTGAAAAGGTTTGGGGGCCATTTTTTGATTTTGTTGAGCAGAGTGATGTGGGTGAAATATTGGCTAATGAAGAGAACTCTGGGTAGTGTACTATGCTTTGTGTGCATGTGGGGTGGTTGTGAGAGATATCCAATTGGCTTGTGGCACTGTGTTTCATCTGAAATATATCCCAAATATGTTCTATCCTATTGGATCAGACCACTGTAAAATGTTATTTTATGCTTCTGTAACACTTGTCTTAGGATGTTTCACCATTTATTTATTTTTAGTTGCTGTTAATTTGTGGTTTTTGCAGTTTTTTTTTCATGTAATATTTCTGCTTATATACACACACATCTCGTTAAAAAAGAAGAGGAAAGGGCTCCATTTAAAGGGATTGTACATTGGTTGTTGACACTATGAAAATGTTAACCTGATTCAGTTAAAGATGCACTATGTAGAAATTGCTGCGCCATTTCCTGGTTGCTAAAATTCTAATTGTTAGCTTAAGGTCAGTGTGACAAAACAAGCAACTATAGTGTAGAGAATCTTTGTACCATCTAAACCACTGAAATATATTTTTAGCGGTTTGAAGCAGTGTACAAAAACAAAAGTAAGATGCAAAAACAAACTTAAGAACGGGAAGCCTATACATAGCGCACATAGAACCAATCTACGGCTCCTTAGACTTGCTTTCAATGAGAATGACAGATCTATAACTAACATTTCTATGTGAATTTTGCCAGCTCGCCCAGAAATGTAGATATTGCAGCTTTAACAGGATTAATAAGGGCATTCATGGGATAATGAGGGTTGGTGATCATTCTAGAGTAGTTTTATCCCAGCACCTTGACCAGGAGCCCTCTACTTCACTACCTTATGATTGAAAACAGGGGAAGGGTTGAAGAGGGGCACTTCTTGGCTGATTTGTCTCAAAAGGATGTTCTATTTCGGTTCTTTTCTGGCGTTGGACTCAACTGAACATGACCCCTTTGTCCGTGTATCGACATTTCTTGCAAAACTCGAGAGCTGCACACAGTCACATTGACACAGTGAACCTCTCCAAAGATCAACAGTGAAACATCACAGCGTCCGACTGGATTTGTCAAAAGCTCTTAAGTCCTACTGTTAAGTCACCGTCATTCGTCTACCCACATCCTCTCTCCACTGCACAAGCAGACCAAAAAAGGGAAAGCCTTTTTCGGTCCTTTACTCAGAACAGTAGCAGGGATATGCAGAAAAAATGATGTGAAACTAAAAGGAGAACTGGGGTATTAAAAAAAGAACAAAATGAAATATTTTTATATTTCTATATGATCAATCGATAAATAATATAGACCTACATGCAACAGTAGGTATTGGTTGCGCTTTTCAAAATGATTTTACATGGAGGGCTAATTCACATGTCTAAATACTTAGAACCACTATACTAATAAATAACCACATTTATATTTAGATTATTTCATTAACATGCATTATTTCAAGTTATTCCCTTGGAGCTCAATATTACACTGTTAAAAAAAGAATATGCCTAAATTGGGCACACCTATAAAATTGGGCAATTGACAGCATCTATGGACTATGTGTTCATTGACAAATGACCGTTAAAATATTTTATGCAACATTAAAAATCGGCAAGTGACTCGACACCTATTGTACCAAAAGCAATATAGAGTTGTTGAACAGGGTGATGTTAATATTATAAAAATGTTGCTTCTAAAAGAACCATCACACTACACTGTATGATTCAGTGCAATATGCCTATCACAATATTCCCAATACTAGAATTAGTAAAAAAATAATAAAAAAAGGGGGGTTATGCATGCCAACATATTAGGAAGTATACACCGTGATTTTGGAAATGAGGCCCTTTAGAGCAATGACTGGAAGTCTATGGGTATCTGAAAGTATTCTACCCATAGACCTCGTTAGCATTGGCTAGCGAAACTACCTCTATCTTCCTTCATACTGGACACAGAGAGAGTAATAATGGACATACAGTAAGTTCATCTGACTCTGAGGAAGTAGATAATAGGGCCTCATTGCCAAAATCCCGAAGTATTATTTTAAGAGTTAGAAAAGTGCAAAAATTATAAAATGTTTTACTATTGCAACATGATGTACAATCACATTCACAGAGGTTGTCTGAAGTTAACATCTCCTCGCAAATGGTTATTCCCAATCATTTGCAACCATGTCAATGAGCATCATCACTTTCCTTTGCGGTACCTCACTTAGTCAGCACGGGGATTTGAACCAGTGTACTTTTCGGTTACTGGCCCAATACTCTTAACTGCTAGGCTACCTGCCCTGCCACCCCTACTGGTGCATTTCCGTTAAGGATTTATTCCAGTATTTCACCAAAAAGGCTTAGACTTTTCAGTTTCCATCTAAACTTTTTTTAGTCTTGACCTTTTCAGAGATGCATTGTGGATACGGGCCCAGGCCTGAAGGGGAAAAGCAGATGTTATAAAAGGGTCCGCTCAGCCATTGTGGATACGGGCCCAGGCCTGAAGGGGAAAAGCAGAAGTCAGAAAAGGGTCCGCTCAGCCATTGTGGATACGGGCCCAGGCCTGAAGGGGAAAAGCAGAAGTCACAAAAGGGTCCGCTCAGCCATTGTGGATACGGGCCCAGGCCTGAAGGGGAAAAGCAGAAGTCACAAATGGGTCCGCTCAGCCGTTGTGGATACGGGCCCAGGCCTGAAGGGGAAAAGCAGAAGTCACAAAAGGGTCCGCTCAGCCGTTGTGGATACGGGCCCAGGCCTGAAGGGGAAAAGCAGAAGTCACAAAAGGGGCCGCTCAGCCGTTGTGGATACGGGCCCAGACCTGAAGGGGAAAAGCAGAAGTCACAAAAGGGGCCGCTCAGCCATTATGGAGGGTAAAATAAAAATAAATAAAAAGAGCCTAACAGCGCAAAAGAGGGGATGGATGAGGGCAGGGGAAAAGGGTGGCAGGTACTTTTGCAGTGAATTGTATCGACACTGAAGTGCTCCATGGTCTCGCTCATTCCACCACTATTAAGCAAAGGAAACGGCAGTCCTTTTGTGACTGTAGTAGAAGTGCACCAGTGCTTATATTAGTGCTATGATGAAAAAGCAAATCGACCATTGGTTTCCTGGCATTACATCTGGGTATGAATTACAAACATGGGGAAAGTGAAACAACTATGCGCATCATATGGTTCTCTTCGCTATGAGTGAAAGAGTGTGTGGGTTCACATCAAACTGCTCTGCACGTTCTCAACTACACCATAATCGGAACAGTAATTGGGGTGCAACAAGCACCAGCTCAAGAGGTCCAAGGTCAGTCAGTTGTGCAACTTAGACCCCTATTTCACCCTCTGGTAGGTTCATTGTAAGCTAGTATGGCAGAAGAGAGCAAGTGAGTAATTTGAATCTACAAGAACATTGAGATACTGTAGACCGCCCTATGGGACTCCCAATCACAGCCGGATGTGACTCCTGGAGTCTGGATTCGAACCAGGGACTGAGATGCAGTGCCTGGTCTGAAGTTGAGGGCAACAGGACACTCCAACATGCTCTTTGTTTATTGAGATGAGAGGCAGGACTGTTTGCTACATCTGCTCATTCATGTTAATAATCCATTTGTGGATTGAAAGGGAATCATGGCTGTGACATTGAGAGTTTCAGACGGAGCACATCCTTCCTTTACGTCGGACAAAAGAATGACTGCGGGTGTGAAATGCATGGGAAACATATGGAAGGAAACCACAATTGGCTACATTGCATCTTTCAAAATATAAGCCTTGCACTTCTCATAGTTGAATTAGGGGCCCAACATCACATCGGGCAACAGGATTGGAAGTATCTACTGGGCAAGAGAAAGGAATATACAGTATCTCATAAGAGACCTGTATTGCTCATATTTCTAAATACAAGCTACCAACCCATCCCATCGGGAGAGGGCCATGATTCGTAATGGGGTAGAAGTCTCCCACAGTAGTGTAGCAGGTCTTACATAACCAAGCACAGGGGTGGAGGTCGAGGGGGAAGAGACTGGTACAAAAATTGAGTGTTTTCCTGTTTGCGCACCAGCAATAGCTGCATCAGCACTCATAAGCTATAGCCTACGACGAGCACCAGGCCAGCTCAGTCACAAGATACCCTGGTTATGGTTGCAAAGGGTTGGAAACTTTACGGTAAATTTCCAAACATTTTCCATGGCAAGTTAAGCTCTGGAATTTGGGGAATTTTGCTTAAATTCATCAAAAAAAGTTAGCTTATAACAGTGAACCTTTTTTTGTGGGATACACAAGGCAATTCTAGGTCTTGTGGCATATTTTGGTTAAACTATCCCCAATTCAATGGAATTGCAACCCTCTGCATGCACAGTGCAGTCCACTCTTCCATCACATGTACAGCTGATTCTCAAGATCTTGCACACTAATGACATGCAATTGATCCCACACTACTACACTGTGTGAGCCAAGGACTACATGCTTTCTGGTAGGTTTTGATTACAATACTGGGTGGGGGAATATATTTTATATGACATACATGATTTTGGGGATGAGGTAGGTATGGGATAAGGTAGGTAGATTGGGTGGACTATTTACAGATGGACTATGTACAGCTGCAGCGATCGGTTAGCTGTTCAGATAGCTGATGTTTAAAGTTAGTGAGGGAAATGTAAATCTCCAGCTTCAGCCATTTTTGCAATTCGTTCCAGTCACTGGCAGCAGAGAACTGGAATGAAAGGCAGCCAAAGGAGGTGTTGGCTTTGGGGATGACCAGTGAGATGTATCTTACAAAGGAGTTGTTTAATCTAACTGCTTAACTAAATCTGTACATGGAATTGTATTTGTTTTTATACATTTTTGTCTTTACAGGAAAATGCCACGTGCACTATCTGATGTGTGGAGACATTTCACTGTAGCTAATGTAGAAGGAAAAGCTGTGAACATTTGCAAATAATGTGCCTAATCATATGTGAAGAATGCAACAAAGATGCAGAATCATCTGGCCAAGTGCATAAAGTTCCCTTAGCGCTCACAACAAGAAACCTCTGACAAAAGTTCCTCTACTTCTATTCGAGGTGAAAATGATGAATCAGACACCTTATCGATAGCAGCAGCTCATGGTTCTCCTGGAATCAGTAGTTGTTTTGAATCAAATGGAGGAAAGTAGTCAGAAATGCTGATGAATGTCTTGCTCGAGCTGTGTATGCAACTGGTTCACCTCTGATGCTCACAGGCAATGTGTATTGGAAGAGATTACTAAATGTTCTTCACCCAGCATACACCCATCCAACCAGACATGCTTTATCTACTCATTTGCTGGATGCAGAGGTCAGAGGTCAAGTGAAGGTCAAGCAAATCAGAGAAAGCAGACTGTATTGCAATCATCTCTGATGGGGGGGGGGTTGAATGGTCGTGGGCAAGGAATACTTAACTACTTCATCTCCACCCCTAAACCAGTATTTTAAAAAGAGCACAGACACACCAGTCTCTACATTGCAGATGAGCTGAAGGCTGTCATCAATGACCTTGGGCCACAGAGGGTATTTGCACTGGTGACAGACAATGCTGCGAACATGAGCTTGGTCAAAAGTGGAGGAGTCCTACCATTGGCTGTGCTGCTCATGCTTTGAATCTGCTTCTCAAGAACATCATGGCACTGAAAACAATGGATACACTCTACAAAGAGCCAAGGAAATGGTTAGGTATGTGAAGGGTAATCAAGTCATAGCAGCAATCTACCTCACCACGCAAAGTGAGACGAATAAGAGCACCACATTGAAGCTGCCCAGCAACACCCATTGGGGTGGTGTTGTCATCATGTTTGACAGTCTCATGGAGGGGAAGGAGTCTCTCAAATAAATGGCCATATGACAGTCTGGTGATATGGACAGCCCCATCAAGAGGATCCTCCTGGATGATGTATTTTTGGAGAGAGTGGTAAGCAGCCTGAAACCTATAGCAGTAGCCATTGCACGGATTGAAGGAGACAATGCCATCCTGTCTGATGATCAGACTCTGCTTGCAGATGTAAGAGAATAAATCCATACTGCCCTGCCTACTTCACTGTTGTCCTAAGCAGAGGACACTGCAGTTCTGAAACACATCAAAAAGCGTGAAGACTTCTGTCTGACGCCCATACACACCACAGCGTACATGTTGGACCCCAAGTATGCTGGCAAGATCATCCTGTCTAGTGTAGAGATCAACAAAGCCTATGGTGTCATCACTACCGTGTCTCACCCCCTTGGCCTGGATGAGGGCAAGGTTCTTGGCAATCTGACAAAGTACACTTCCAAGCAAGGGCTTTGGGATGGAGATGCAATATGGCAGTCGTGCCAACATATCTCAGCAGCCACCTGGTGGAAGGGACTTTGTGGATCTGAGGCTCAAATTAAACTTTATTTGTCACTTGCACTGAATACAATACGTGTAAACTTTACCGTGAAATGCTTACTTGCAAGCCCTTAACCAACAGTGCAGTTCAAGAAGAGTTAAGAAAATATTTACCAAGTAGACTAAATTAAAAAGTAATAATAAAAATGAACACAATAAGAATAATGAGGCTATATACAGGGGGCACCAGTACCGAGTCAGTGTGCAGGGGTACAGGCTAGTTGAGGTAATATGTACATGTAGGTGGGGGTGACTATGCATAGATAACAAACAGCAAGTAGCAGCAGTGTACAAAAGTGAGATGGGGGGGGGGGGGGTTCCAATGTAAATTGTCCGGTGGAGATTTTATTAATTTTTCAGCAGGCTTATGGCTTGGGGGTAGAAGCTGTTGAGGAGCCTTTTGGTCCTAGACTTGGTGCTCCGGTACCGCTTGCCGTGCAGTAGCAGAGAAAACAGTCTATAACTTGGGTATCTGGAGTCTCTGATAATTGTATGGGCTTTCCTCAGACACCGCCTATTATATAGGTCCTGGATGGCAAGAAGCTTGGCCCCAGTGATGTACTGGGCCATTCGCACTTGAAAATCTCGACCCGCTCCACTACAGCCCTGTTGATGTGAATGGAGGCCTGTTCGGCCCGCCTTTCCTGTAGTCCACGATCAGCTCCTTTGTCTTGCTCACATTGAGAGGTTGTTGTCCTGGCACGATACTGACAGTTCTTTGACCTCCTTCCTATAGGCAGTCTCATTGTTGTCGGTGATCAGACTGTCGTATCGTCAGCAAACTTAATGATGTTGGAGTCATGTTGTTGGTGAACTGTGAATACAGGAGGGGACTAATTACACACCCCTGAGGGGCCCCAGTGTTAAGGATCAGAGTGGCAGACGTATTGTTGTCTACTCTTACCACCTGGGGACGGCCTGTCAGGAAGTCCAGGAGCCAGTTGCAGAGGGAGGTGTTTAGTCCCAGAGTTCTTAGCTTAATGATGAGCTTCGTGGGCACTATGGTGTTGAACACTGAGCTGTAGTCAATGAACAGCATTCTCACATAGGTGTTCCTTTTGTCCAGGTGAGGAAGGCAGTGTGGAGTATGACAGAGATTGGGTCATCTGTGGATCTTATGGAGCGGTATACGAATTGGAGTGGGTCTTGGGTGTCCGGGAGGATGATGTTGATGTGAGCCACGAAGAGCCTTTCAAGGCACTTCACGGTTACCGACGTAAGTTCCACAGGGCGGTAATCATTTAGGCAGGTTACCTTCACTCCCTTGGGCACAGGGACAATGGTGGTCTGCTTGAAACATGTAGGGATTACAGACTCGGTCAGGGAGAGGTTGAAAATGTCAGTGAAGACACTTGACAGTTGGTCCACGCATGCTTTGAGTAAGTGTCCTGGTAATCCATCTCCTTCCCTTGTTGCCTCCATCATCCTCCATATCCCACCAAACAAAACTTTAGTTTCTAGACTATAATTTTATAGATGCATGTTGAAGACGTTTTTGGGAGATGCGATGGATCATTATTTTTTGTTGTTCAGTGAAATCATCCCATATGAAGAGTCAACTCATTTAATTAAAGTTTAAATCATACCTAAAAAATATATAAATTCTATTAGAAGGATTTAATCATTTGCAAGTATGTCTACTTATGATAAGGTAAAAGGTTTGTCTCCATATGATATGGTAAATATATCCAATGCAAAAAAACATCTACATTTAAATGGTATTAATAATATTTGCATTTATTTCCGTTAATTCCCATTGAAAGTTTCCACCTGTGAATATTCCCCAAAATATGCATCCCTAGGCACAAGCATTTCACTACACACGCAATAACATCTGCTAAAAAGGTGTATGCAACCAATAAGATTTGATTTGTATCAATGACACGGCCAATCACTACACTTGTTAGGTTCTCTACACAACCTTTTCAATTCACTCCACTTTACAACCAGTAGAGATGAAACACTTGAGTGTATCGCAGATACAAGCAACATGGCATGAAATGGCAATCCTCCTGTATCAGCCTCCAGTATTTATGCTGCAGTAGTTTATGAGTCGGGGGACTAGGGTCAGTCTGTTATATCTGGAGTATTTCTCCGGTCTTATCCGGTGTCCTGTGTGAATTTAAGTATGCTCTCTCTAATTCTCTCCTTCTCTCTCTCGGAGGACCTGAGCCCTAGGACCATGCCCCAGGACTACCTGGCCTGATGACTCCTTGCTGTCCCCAGTCCACCTGGCCGTGCTGCTGCTCCAGTTTCAACTGTTCTGCCTGCGGCTATGGAACCCTGACCTGTTCATCTGACGTGCTACCTGTCCCAGACCTGCTGTTTTAAACTCTAGAGAGACAGCAGGAGCGGTAGAGATACTCTCAATGATTGGCTATGAAAAGCCAACTGACATTTAATCCTGAGGTGCTGACTTGTTGCACCCTCGACAACTACTGTGATTATTAATATTTGACCATGCTGGTCATCTATGAATATTTGAACATCTTGGCCATGTTCTGTTATAATCTCCACCCGGAACAGCCAGAAGAGGACTGGCCACCCCTCATAGCCTGGTTCCTCTCTAGGTTTCTTCCTAGGTTCTGGATTTTCTAGGGAGTTTTTCCTAGCCACCGTGCTTCTACAACTGCATTGCTTGCTGTTTGGGGTTTTAGGCTGGGTTTCTGTACAGCACTTTGATATATCAGCTGATGTAAGAAGGGCTATATAAATACATTTGATTTAAAATTGAATAAATAAATTAAGAAATCCCCTTTTTTGTAGCCTGCCCACAGCGGGGGGTAAAATTATCCTTAATCTTACCCTCTCCCCCACAATCCTCCTCTCTCGGCCGTGCGCATCGCCAACAGTCATATTTTGGTCTCGTGCCTTTCTCTCACTCATTTCTGCTTTAAGGGCTGTAAAGTTCACGGCTCATTGAGAGGCTCACATAGGCAGAAGCTGTCTCGCTACGGGGAGGCTAGTCGGTCTCTCCTCAGCTCAATCAAAAAGGTGACGCAGACAGGAAGACTGGATGAGAGACTTCCTCTCAAAGACAAGAGAGACCAGACACACTGTTGTCTTGTCTGTAGGTCTGACGAGCTTGGTTCCATTTAAAACTACTGACAGAAGTCTCTCCATACATGACACTTTGTCTTGGGGTTGTTGGAAATCTTGTACTATGCTGTGCTTTCTAACGTTATTGAAAAACCAAATGAAAATATTACTCAATGGGTTCTACAACAATGCCAAGGTAAAACATTTTACTAATTGCAGCCATGCGGATTGGACCACTAATTTATCAAGATTCGGTGAAAAACAGAGGGTTCCATCATGACAGGGTATAGTGTCCAATGCATCTCATATTGCTACTAGTCTGTATGTGAGAATCCTGAACATTCAACTAGCTCTGGGTTTGTTGAATGTACAGCTTTTTTAGTACAGCTTGTCCTCTGAATCAGGACCTTTTAATTGGCCCAGTAGTAAAGAAGCATGTCCAATTGGAGGGGAGGGTCTTTGTAATCATCTCATTTGGGTGTTCCCGACTTAGGTCGCTGAACGTGTATTGAAATCAATTATAAATATAATTTTACGAGCAGTTAGCTCTTTCAAGGCTGTTTGCTGTTGCTGCAACAATTATATTCACCCCCACTATTTAATGTGCGTTTGCATGAGTGGGGTTTTTGAGTGGAGCTTTTCTGAAGTGGATATGGGGACGCGGTGGTTGGTATCTTGTTGAGAGGTGACGTGACGCGCTGGAGATGACAGATTGTAGAGGCCATCTGGAAGTCTTGATGTGTGTCCACTGTGACAGATCAGTTGGACAGGGAAGAGATGGCTGTAAGATCCGGAATGTTCCAATATGATACGGACCTCAGATCTGCCGGTGATGTAAGACATCGGGTAATTTGTACATCTCCACTCCATACTACAGCCCCTTTTATAGCTGTTCACTAGATACGATTACATGCTAACATTTAGATTTATGTAGAGCAATCGGAAGATATCTACACAGTATAGCTTCAGAATATAGTGTAGAATGGATAAAAGGTACAAACACTAAGTGATACAACAGGAGATGTGTGTGTGTGTGTGTAATAAATATATATATATATATATATGCGTGTGTGTGTGCTTCAAGCCATAGGATGCCACACTTCGAAGTTACTCAGGCCGACATAAGCCATTAGCAGCGTCACTGAGACCTGCTAAGAAGATGGCTTGTGGGAAGTGAATTAGCGCCCTGGCATGCTATTATGGTCAGAATAGGATCAAAGCAGACACCCACCCACTGGTTCTGAATCAGACAAGAGGAGGGACCAGTCAGAGACAGTACCGTAGCCAATAAACAGACCAGAATCAGCTGAACAACGTCTCTAAATTGATGGGATACAATTACGCATCTTCTGATCAGATGGTATCTTGTAGGGCTGAGTGATTAACCAAATGTTGGTTATTTTTACACACAACTGATG
This sequence comes from Oncorhynchus mykiss, assembly GCF_057628025.1. NCBI lineage: Eukaryota > Metazoa > Chordata > Actinopteri > Salmoniformes > Salmonidae > Oncorhynchus > Oncorhynchus mykiss. Next base: position 36,898,184 of record NC_143037.1, read on the forward strand.
TCAGTTCAATTATTCGAATTCCATGTTGTTCTGGTGTTTTTCTTCCTGTGAGCTCAATGCACGCTGCAGTTTCTCTTGAAATAAAATAATATCATGCATGAACTGTGCTATGCAGAAGGGAGTTGTTTCCAACTGGCAAATGTTCTACATAGTTCAGCGCAGAAAAGGTTATACCCGACTATAATGAGCATAATCACGGCTACTTGTCCAGTCTGTGTTTCTTTTATGGTTGCTATGTAAAATACAAAAAAATGCGCGATCAAGAGGATACAGAGACCAGTTGCTTGGCGAGGTATTGATATTCACTAGAACAGTGATTTTGTCAGACAGCATAGGCAGCAGATCAATGGAGATGAGGTGAAGTGACCGCTCCCCCCAAATTAAATGCAGGAAAGCGCCGCTCTAAACAGAAGGGTAAAGCTACAAATTTAAAACCAGACAGGATGTTGGATTGTGTTTTAGGTGCAACAAATAAACTAGTGATTCATGCTAGGGCATTCAGCAGCTGTAGAAAGCCAGCCTTGCCTTCACTTTCTCGTAAAGGTGTTTGTTGCCATCACTTTGTGACATGATCCAACAGCTGAACAATACAAATACCATGCTTGGCAAGCAGACTAACACAAACTCAGTTAATGCCAAAAGCGTGAACAGAAACTTACCGACTGAAGGAAAAGCAATACCCGAACGTAATCCCTCTCGGTGTTCAAGATTTCATGTAAAACACAGAGCCTCAAGCGTTGCTCGCGGTCCGACTCTTTGGTGCTGTGAAGGACGCGGTTCTGTTGCCCCTCTTCCATGATTGATCTTTATCCAAAAAAGTACGGGAAAACAAGTCTTTCAGTTATTCTTTATACTTGGGTCACTGCAAAAGTATCCCGAGTTAGTTGCAATTTAAATCCATTTTGCAACACCGTATTTTCAAACACGGATGCGCAATAGGCTTTACATGAACTTAAACAAAAGTATTAAAACAAAAGCACACGTCTTGATGAACTTTTTTGTTCTTTCTTGAAAAGACTGAAGCCACAATAAATGACGAAGGACTCCAGATCGATTTGATTGATCCGATTCCCGGACAAGAAAAGACAACTTCAGATAAGAATCTTACAGCTCATGAACTATCAGAGGAGAGCTAAAACACAAGCTCTCAGGTTGGTTAGTTGAGGAGACAATACACGATGTAATCAGTACTAGTTCCGCAGAAGGCAGTCTGAAAAGTGCCTGTTGTCCTCTTCTCGGCTTCTGTTGGGACTAAGCGCAGTGCCAACGCTGGTGCAAGTGGTAGCTTTCAGAAGTGCTGCAGTGTAGGGACCGACCACCTGTAGGTTAAATTAGCATAAGGAATGCATGTTCAATATCGAATCATTAATTCTGCACCTACAACATATGCTATACCCAATTCTTCTTTCAATAAGGCAGCCTAATTAATAATTTACTTTACGCATGAAGTGCCATGGTTTGTCCAGGCCTATTAAACAATTGAACAAGTCGAGGCTGCAAATGAAGTTGACAGTTTTAGGAATACAATGTAATATTTTAGATGATTGTTGTTATTTAATTTATGAAGAGGTTCTGAGAGAACCAACGGTACCACCAACTGGCTCAAGTGTTAAAACGCTGCATGGTCAATCCAAGGTCTCCATTGGCCGTGCAGCGTTTAGGGAGATACGGCCTCTGCAGAAGTCAGGCATTCATACGTCTTGCTCTTCGTGAAGCAGCACAGAGTGGTTGAACAGAGCTGTTGTCAGCACAGAGCTGTTGAACAGAGCTGTTGTCAACGCGGAGCGGTTGAACAGAGCTGTTGTCAGCACAGAGCTGTTGTCAGCGGGGAGCGGTTGAACAGAGCTGTTGTCAGCGGGGAGCAGTTGAACAGAGCTGTTGTCAGCACGGAGAAGTTGAACAGAGCTGTTGTCAGCACAGAGCAGTTGAACAGAGCTGTTGTCAGCGGGGAGCGGTTGAACAGAGCTGTTGTGAGCACAGAGTGGTTGAACAGAGCTGTTGTCAGCGGGGAGCGGTTGAACAGAGCTGTTGTGAGCACAGAGTGGTTGAACAGAGCTGTTGTCAGCACAGAGCGGTTGAACAGAGCTGTTGTCAGCACGGAGCGGTTGAACAGAGATGTTGTCAGCACGTAGCAGTTGAACAGAGCTGTTGTCAGCGGGGAGCAGTTGAACAGAGCTGTTGTGAGCACAGAGCAGTTGAACAGAGCTGTTGTCAGCACAGAGCGGTTGAACAGAGCTGTTGTCAGCACAGAGCGGTTGAACAGAGCTGTTGTCAGCACGGAGCGGTTGAACAGAGCTGTTGTCAGCAGGGAGCGGTTGAACAGAGCTGTTGTCAAGGAAACGAGTTTGTGTTTATACAGGACATCCCGCCACCACCTACAGTCAACCAATCATGTCAATGCGGTGCGATACTGAGCCCTCCACTTTTACAACATTTGAGTCGCATGGAGATGCTGGGCAGAGTTGTATTTGGCCTCTATTTGGCCCTGAGGCTCCGCGATTGCATCACACGGAGCCTCCGACCACATTTTCGAATGAAACATAAGTTGGTTTTAAGTTGAGCACAAAGCAGGAGCCGTGTTGAATTTGAAAATATGAGAGTGGACTCATTCATAGCACAGCAGCAAACTCTTACAACTTTGGGTCAAATTAAATTGTCAAACGAGTAAAATTCCAATGATTGAGAGAACGTTGTGTGTTTTTACTATATTCCTCAAATGTTGGTTAAAATTTTAAGAAATGAAAATATAATGAATGCAGGTTACATTATTATCCACTGTGATTCTAGTTGCATACAATTTTTTTTGCCTTTTCAAATGAGGAACGCAACAGACAACTGATATGCCTCACTTTATATTTACAGTGAGGCAAAAAAGTATTTAGTCAGCCACCAATTGTGCAAGTTCTCCCACTTTAAAAGATGAGAGAGGCCTGTAATTTTCATCATAGGTACACTTCAACTATGACAGACAAAATGAGAAAAGAAAATCCAGAAAATCACATTGCAGGATTGTTAATGAATTTATTTGCAAATTATGGTGGAAAATAAGTATTTGGTCAATAACAAAAGTTTATCTCAATACTTTGTTATATACCCTTTGTTGGCAATGACAGAGGTCAAACATTTTCTGTAAGTCTTCACAAGGTTTTCACACACTGTTGCTGGTATTTTGGCCCATTCCTCCATGCAGATCTCCTCTAGAGCAGTGATGTTTTGGGGCTGTTGCTGGGCAACATGGATTTTCAACTCCCTCCAAAGGTTTCCTATGGGGTTGAGATCTGGACACTGGCTAGGCCACTCCAGGACCTTGAAATGCTTCTTACGAAGCCACTCCTTTGTTACCCGGGCGGTGTGTTTGGGATCATTGTCATGCTGAAAGAGCATTTCATCTTCAATGCCCTTGCTGATGGAAGGAGGTTTTCACTCAAAATCTCACGATACATGGCCCTATTCATTCTTTCCTTTACACAGATCAGTCGTCCTGGTCCCTTTACAGAAAAACAGCCCCAAAGCATGATGTTTCCACCCCCATGCTTCACAGTAGGTATGGTGTTCTTTGGATGCAACTCAGCATTCTTTGTCCTCCAAACACGACGAGTTGAGTTTTTACCAAAAAGTTCTATTTTGGTTTGATCTGACCATATGACATTCTCCCAATCTTCTTCTGGATCATCCAAATGCTCTCTAGCAAACTTCAGACAGGCCTGGACATGTACTGGCTTAAGCAGGGGGACACGTCTGGCACTGCAGGATTTGAGTCCCTGACGGCGTAGTGTGTTACTGATGGTAGGCTTTGTTACTTTGGTCCCAGCTCTCTGCAGGTCATTCACTAGGTCCCCCCGTGTGGTTCTGGGATTTTTTCTCACCGTTCTTGTGATCATTTTGACCCCACGGGGTGAGATCTTGCATGGAGCCCCAGATGGAGGGAGATTATCTGTGGTCTTGTATGTCTTCCATTTCCTAATAATTGCTGCCACAGTTGATTTCTTCAAACCAAGCTGCTTACCTATTGCAGATTCAGTCTTCCCAGCCTGGTGCAGGTCTACAATTTTGTTTCTGGTGTCCTTTGACAGCTCTTTGGTCTTGGCCATAGTGGAGTTTGGAGTGTGACTGTTTGAGGTTGTGGACAGGTGTCTTTTATACTGATAACAAGTTCAAACAGGTGCCATTAATACAGATAACGAGTGGAGGACAGAGGAGCCTCTTAAAGAAGAAGTTACAGGTCGGTGAGAGCCAGACATCTTGCTTGTTTGTAGGTGACCAAATACTTATTTTACACCATCATTTGCAAATAAATTCATAAAAAATCCTACAATGTGATTTTCTGGATTTTTTTCTCTCTCATTTTGTCTGTCATAGTTGAAGTATAAATAACTATGATGGAAATTACAGGCCTCTCTCATCTTTTTAAATGGGAGATCTTGCACAATTGGTGGCTGACTAAATACTTTTTTTGCCCCATTGTACATATAATTCTTGCTTTCTGTACATCACAAGCTATGTCCTTAAAATTGTCCATAAAATATTTAATATTACTGAACAACAAATAAGTAATTCATGCAGGAGCGCAACTTTGGTTGTAGAAGTGGGGGTGGCATGTTTTTTTTCTTCTTCAGTCAGATAAACACTCCAATCAGCCTACCCAACCGCTTTGAGGCATCTGCATGGTCCTAAAGAACACCGGTGCCTTGTTTTGTATAACATTCCAATGATAAAACTCGGGTGGAACAGTTGCACCCCTGAATTGATAAGATTAAGTATTGACTGTATGCAACTGCTTTGATTAATTCATATTCCACACTTCTTTTCCTTCGCTATATGCAAAAATTACATAAAAATCATAAACCATCCAAAAGGGACATGATCTATTTCAATGATAGTAAATAAAATAAAATAAACGATTTTAGTCAATCACATTTCACAAGATAAACCTCTTCCTTGAGTATACAGTGGCAAGAAAAAGTATGTGAACCCTTATGAATTACCTGGATTTCTGCATAAATTTGTCATAACATTTGATCTTCTTGGTCACAACAATAGACAAACAGTTTGCTTAAACTAATAACACACAAACAATTATATGTTTGTTTTTATTGAACACACCGTGTAAACATTCACAGTGCAGGATGAGAAAAGTATGTGAACCCTTGGATTTAATAATTGGTTTACCCTCTCTTTGGCAGCAATAACCTCAACCAAACATTTTCTGTAGTTGTAGATCAGACCTGTACAACGGTCAGGAGGAATGTCCATTCCTCTTTACAAAACTGTTTCAGTTCAGCAATATTCTTGGGATGTCTGGTGTGAACTGCTCTCAAGGTCATGCCACAGCATTTTAAATTGAGTTGAGGTCAGGACTCTGACTGGGCCACTCCAGAAGGCGTATTTTCTTCTGTTGAAGCCATTCTGTTTACTTCTGTGTTTTGGGTCGTTGTCCTGTTGCATCACCCAACTTCTGTTGAGCTTCAATTGGTGGACTGATAGCCTTACATTCTCCTGCAAATTGTCTTGATAAACTTGGGAATTAATTTTTCAGTCGATGGAAGCAAGCTGTCCAGGCAGGCCCTGAGGCAACAAAGCAGCCCCAAATCATCATGCTCCCTCCACCATACTTTACAGTTGGGATGAGGTTTTGATGGTGGTGCGATGTGATGTTCCTTCTAAACAACTCTACTTTAGTTTAATTTGTCCACAGAATATTTTGCCAGTAGCTTCATGGAACATCCAGGTGCTCTTTCTTGAACTTCAGATGTGCAGCAGTGGGTTTTTTTGGACAGCAGTGGCTTCTTCCATGGTGTCCTCCCATGAAAACCATTCTTGTTTAGTGATTTACAAATCGTAGACTCGCCAGAGATGTTAGCACCTTCCAGAGATTTCTGTATGTCTTTAGCTGAAACACTATGATTCTTCTTAACCTCATTGAGCATTCTGCGCTGTGCTCTTGTCTTTGCAGGATGGCCACTCCTAGGGAGAGTAGCAACAAAGCTGAACTTTCTCCATTTATAGACGATTTGTCTTACCGTGTACTGATGAACATCAAGCTTTATGCAAGTCAACAATTCTTAGATCTTCTGAGATCTCTTTTGTTCGAGGCATGGTTCACATCAGGTAAGATGATGTGAATAGCATTTTTTTATATTGCAGGGCAGCTCTAACCAACGTCTCCAGTCTCATTGATTGGACTCCAGGTTAGCTGACTCCTGACTCCGATTATCTTTTGGAGAAGTCATTAGCCTAGGGGTTCACGTACTTTTCCCAACCTACACTGAATGTTTAAATATTCAATATAGACAAGAACAATGCAATAATTTGTGTGTTATTAGTTTAAGCACACTATGTTTGTCTATTGTTGTGACTTAGAGGAAGGTCAGATACATTTCTTGTTTTTTTTTACCAATTTATGTGGAAATCCAGGTAATTCCAAAGGGTTCATCTACTTTTTCTTGCAACTGTATTTCCAAACAACAACAAAAAATACAATATATGAGAAAATAAATGTGCTCAGTGCATTAAGACTTCCCATATGAAACATTAAAGAAATATGTTTGGTTGTTTTATCCTCTTCAATCTTTGCGATAAATAACTTCACGTTATTACAGGTAGACAGTAAAGGGTTCACTTCAGGGCTTTTCAAAGTACAGTAAGTAAACCAAATCAGTCAGCTAATTGCAATACGCAAAGTAAACTCATGACTGTATAGATGGAATAAACATTTTGTTCATTTGCAGTGAATATGAAAATCAGTTCAATCAGAGCATTTTCTGATTCCAAATCATATGCAAATTTGCTTCACCTTTTGTTATTAAAACTAAACTATCAGTAAACTTTGCCATCCAGTAAATGCTTTCGCCCAATGGTTTGTTTGTAGGGAATGAGAAAGAAAAAAAATAAGATCATCCTGAGACATCTCACATTCAAAGAGACCAAAACATTCTCAGTACTCAAGGTGCATTTCTGATAAAGAGCAATGCCTGGACACTTCTGACAAAAAAAGTGTGCCATCTTCAGAATGAAGTATAATCATGTGCCTTTACCAGAAAGGATGTATGCTTTCCTTCTCTAGAAACATAGTCATGAGACAGTTGATGGCTGGTGTTGCATCACACATACAGTATAGACATCCCTTTGCATGGGATGGAGATGAGCAAATACACCTCAGATGCTAAATTCACCTCTCCAAAGTTGGCTCACACTTACAGTGCAATATGACCTAATAATCAAAATGGTTCAGAGCCTGAAAGACTAATACTGGTCTACTTCATTGTAAGAACAATATCTGTGCACCCTGTTAGCAGCTGACAAACATTAAAGGGATGGTTGGTAAAAAAATAAAATAATAACTCAACCATTTGAATACAAAGGTGAAGTACCCCTTTAAATGCCTTGGGTTATTTTTTATTAGACTTCAGGTTGTTTCAGAATTGTTTTAAACTGACAAATTCCCAATATTGCTGCTTTGTTCAATTCCATTTTCTCAATGACAGGGAAGACTTTGTACAGATATATATGAGGATGTAAAAACCTTCTTTTAAACCAGTTATTACATCAGATGTAAACACTTTCAAAGTAATATATGGACCCATAGTGTAAAATGTATGAAATCCAACTGCAGTCCACTAGATTAAGGATTTATATCTCCACTATATCTGCATGATTCTTTCCTTTTCCGTCCTCTCCCTAACTGTGTTGATATGATACACGTCAAATTATCAAGAAGTTAACCTATATTTTGAGTCTGGTCCATCTACATAAAAACTGACTCTCTAAAATTGAGGATTTGAAGGCCAATAACGTTGTTCACTCTTCAATACAATGTAAAATAAAAAAAATTGCCAACGAGTAGACTATTCTATTGCAATTAAAGAGCATCAGAAACTGATACCACGAAGCATAGACTGATAATGATGTGTAGCAACTCTTCAATGCCAAGTGCCCAGAACTGGAGCTTATTGGCCACCAAAAGACAGGCTCAGATATGTGAGTCCGTCAAATCTACTGCTTGCTCAAGGTACCTCTTTTTGTTACACTTTGCTCTCAACGTCTGTGGCAGCAAAGTGTTTGATATAAATAATAAAATATAACCTTATAAATATAGAGAATCTAGGGCTGTGTATGTGTGTGTACACGTGGCTGGTTGTCCGTTACTGTGTGCATGTGTTTTTCTCTGTGTTAGTGTTTTTCAAGGAGGGGGGGTCAAAGGTGAATAGGCCTCCCCTCCCCCACCTCCTGGAAGAGTGAGGTGTAGAACTCCGGGTTCAGCAGCTTGTTGCAGTAGCGGTGCACATGCGGCGGGCTGTACGTCTCATTCTCAAGCCACTTCTACCGGCACACGTTGATCACCGTCTGCCGCACCAGGAACCCTGGGAAAAAACTGAGAATAAAGTAAGACCATGAGCCAAATACCTAAGTGAAATGGGACTAGACTTTAGATGACAAAACCGTTAACTGCAGACACCTGTCAGCATTCAGTTGACTTCGGTTTATTTAGTAAACAAACACTTTGATAAAAAAATATGGAAATCTGATTACCGCAACAGAGGAGACATTAAGGGCAAATGGGTTGAATGCAGCTTAATTAACATAAATGACAATAAGACCGTAGCATTTAATCTAGAGACAAGGGTAGAGAGAGAGTGGTCACCTAGTGTTCTGTCGCTGACCACTATGCCGTCCACGAGGGGAATGACCATGCTGAACTTGCCCATGGCCCTGTGGAGCCTGACCCGGAACAAACCCATCCTCAGGAGGTGGATGACAATCAGAGGCATGTCCTTCTCCAGGAACCCCGACCTGGGGAGGTAGGGGGAAGAGAAAGAAAATTGGCGTTCTATTCAAAAGCAAATTTGTGTTGCAGGGGATTTTAGGGCGTCATAACTGAAAATGTCCACAGTGGTAACCTACTGGAATTGTCATTCTACTTGACATGAATAAAAAATATTCCTGACTGCTGAAATGATCATGTCTATACCGATGAACTATTATAGGGGCTACTTAGAAATAACTAAGAAGGATATAACTGTCAAGAGGAAGGCATCCCTTTTAAATATTTGCTTGTACATCTGGCTCTTCAGTACATTACTCCTTTCACTATAACGGACAGCCATGTTTGGTGTGTTAGCCTGGCTATGAGCCTGAGGGTTACTGTTTGGTTGGGCGTGGGCCTCAGGACCTGCAGGAAGTGCTGTTGTTAGGGTTCACCTCCAAACCTGTGCTGGTTTCCACCAAGAGATTAGACAGAGGGAAGTTATCTAGAGAAAAACAAGGGGAAACACCTTCAACAGTGTCTCACTTTGGTTTCTCACTTTGGCTAGGCAGGTACTGCTAACGGAACAGTAAAAACAAATCATGGATGGTCTTATGCAAAATCATATGAGGACAGAAACACAGACGCAGGTCAGAGGGTGAAAGTGTTATAAAGGATGCCATCGTGGTGCTCCACCCAGACCACAAGCACCTTGGTCTCAGGCCCCAGGGGAAGAGCAGTCTTTCCTGTAGATGATCTCTTGGTCTTCAACATATGACTCTGCTAGAGGAGAGAAGAGATCAGAGAGAAAGATGTCAATAGACCAGGCATAGAAGTGTCCAGAGATACCCTGAGATTTAATATTTTCCTCAAAAAAATTATTGAAGTTAAGTTTGAAATTCTTTGAACATTTTATATATTCAAACTCAAGTAACGTTAAAGGTGCAATCTGGTATTCAAACAACAACAAACCCAAACAGCTGAGTAATGGCGTTGGAGAAATGTAACCACTCTAAAATACATAGACAGAGGTTGAGACAAGGACTGATTCATCCTTGTGATCAAAGTGATCTGAGAAATCTCAGCGCTGATGACAATACCAAAACAACCCTTTGTTAAATCAAATCTGTCTTCATGTAGGATTGTGAGTTAGTTACCCTTTGGGAAGCTGATAAGTTGTCTGAATAATTGGGGAAGAGCTCCAGTGTTAGGTTGGGTTGCTTCAGTAAACAAGGCAGGAGGTCTGCGTGTGTGTCCACCTTCACTTTCGTTTTACTGTGCACCGAGGAATCCTCTGCAAGTACAAAAAGAGCCATATGCCATCCAGAGATGGTCAAAACTGTGTCTTCAAATAGGTTGCATTAAAGAGACATTACACTCAACACTAAGTTTGTCATATGTTTTACACAGCAAAAGTGATCCATTGAGATAAGACCACATCCCAGGACATCTGTTCAGTAGCTTTAGTTATATGCACAAATCCAAATCTGGAAAACTTAGATTTTGGAGAATGTCCTTTTAAGACAAAATACAATTACAGTTTAATACAACCTACAGGTATATGCAAATGCTGACCTGTGGAGTCTGTCATTGATTAAACTACAAAGGCAATCTCAGTCAGAGCATCGGCATAGTACAGCACCTTCTTTTCCCCGTTGAACACAGAACCACCTGGATCCGCCGGTGTCGCTGCCTCTTCTGTGAGGACAGAGCAAATATGGAAGTATTAACCGTTCACCTTGTCTGAGATATAGGCTCTGTTCCAACCCCATCTTAATACTTAGTATGATGCAATCTGCAGTGGGTCGTCCTTTAAAAGTTGCAGTGTACTGCAGCACAGCTTGCATGGTGCCACAGAATTCTATGGCACGTTATTTAAGTGCTAGTTTAACCACCAGAGGGCATCTTTGAGAAGCATTTGATAGCCTTCAATAGTGGCTGTTCCAGAGAACTTAAAACCTTTCTTGTAAGAACATTGTATATGGGACTGATTTTAAGACATTTTGCTTAATTAATTTGCTTAATATTATGGTGTTTCTATTACAAGAAATGAAAACAGAAACAGAAAATATGGCGCTGTACAATGTGGTCGGGAGTAGGCTACAGTACCAGGTTATTTAGCTAAAGAATACCTGTGTCATGCGGGCACACTTTTAACAGAACATTACTCAACACTAGTGAGACTCATGTCGCCTACGGTAGGCCTACAGTATATCGACAAATATGACGTGACTCTGCCAATAATTACATATAGAGGATTCTAAACTAAAACCAAAAGCTGCCTCATGGGTCTCCCGGTGGCGAACGGCACGGGCATCGAACCTGCATCTGTAGAACGCAGTTTGCACTGCGCTGCACCACTCGGGAAAATCAAAATACAGAGAGGTGTTGGTAAGGTATATTGTCCTGCTAACAGCCCATAATGGGCTATTATAATACTGTACATGGTGTCCAGGTCAGGATAACCAGAACATTTCTTTATTAAAGACTGTCAGAAAGAATGTTGGTTCTAATTTATTTTGATCCAAAGCCATGAATGAGTGAGTCACTCAGCTTTATGTAGGTGCCGAGGCTATATGACTGTGCCATCATCTTGATAATGTATAACGATATTTTGGAGGTAATTTCAGTTTTTTTTAAACATAAGTGAGCGTTTGTAATCTGAATAAAGGCCAAAATAACGCTGGGCCAATTGTGCACCGCTGTATGGGTCTCCTAATCACAGTCGGATGTGATACATAATAATAATAATAATACTTTTTGTTGTATTATTTTTTTGTCTTTTCTGGTGGATCAAATTAAAATTGCAACCAATCACGGCCAACCTGACTAAGAAATACATTTGATGATAGAATTCTTCCCCTACCCTCCTTCTAGGCAAGTCTATTGTCCAGCTACCTGCTAATAGCCATAATGGCACTGTACAACGTGACCATGTGTGTTTGAAAGAGTGTTTTCCAGTAAGCAACCATTTGTTTACCCTCATTAGACAACTTTGTTACAATATTTCTGTAATTCAGTGATATTTATTCCCATAGTAATTCATTATGGCCTTACAACTAAATAAACATCTGCATTTTTAAAGAGTATTTTTATCATTATTGTATTAACGAAAGCCTAATAATGCAGGTGAAGAAATACAGTACTATGCAGTATATGCTTTTTCATTTGGATATTAAAGCATTTAAAGCATTTAAAGCATTTTGAAGATAAGCCACCTGCATTTGTTTATTAGGCTACTGTGCAGTCTGACAAGTACACAGCCTACAATACATACTGTAGTAAACATGGGAAAGTGCTTAATTCCTTCCATAAGGGAGAGCAGGCCATGTCCAGACTTCAAATCAAATCAAATTTTATTTGTCACATACACATGGTTAGCAGATGTTAATGCGAGTGTAGCGAAATGCTTGTGCTTCTAGTTCCGACAATGCTGTAATAACCAACAAGTAATCAACTAACAATTCCAAAACTACTGTCTTATACACAGTGTAAGGGGATAAAGAATATGTACATAAGGATATATGAATGAGTGATGGTACAGAGCAGCATAGGCAGGATACAGTAGATGGTATCGAGTACAGTATATACATGAGGTGAGTATGTAAACAAAGTGGCATAGTTAAAGTGGCTAGTGATACATGTATTACATAAGGATGCAGTCGATGATATAGAGTACAGTATATACGTATGCATATGAGATGAATAATGTAGGGTAAGTAACATTATATAAGGTAGCAATGTTTAAAGTGGCTAGTGATATATTTACATCATTTCCCATCAATTCCCATTATTAAAGTGGCTGGAGTTGAGTCAGTGTCAGAGTCAGTGTGTTGGCAGCAGCCACTCAATGTTAGTGGTGGCTGTTTAACAGTCTGATGGCCTTGAGATAGAAGCTGTTTTTCAGTCTCTCGGTCCCAGCTTTGATGCACCTGTACTGACCTCGCCTTCTGGATGATAGCGGGGTGAACAGGCAGTGGCTCGGGTGGTTGATGTCCTTGATGATTTTTATGGCCTTCCTGTAACATTGGGTGGTGTAGGTGTCCTGGAGGGCAGGTAGTTTGCCCCCGGTGATGCGTTGTGCAGACCTCACTACCCTCTGGAGAGCCTTACGGTTGTGGGCGGAGCAGTTGCCGTACCAGGCGGTAATACAGCCCGCCAGGATGCTCTCGATTGTGCATCTGTAGAAGTTTGTGAGTGCTTTTGGTGACAAACCAAATTTCTTCAGCCTCCTGAGGTTGAAGAGGCGCTGCTGCGCCTTCTTCACGATGCTGTCTGTGTGAGTGGACCAATTCAGTTTGTCTGTGATGTGTATGCCGAGGAACTTAAAACTTGCTACCCTCTCCACTACTGTTCCGTCGATGTGGATAGGGGGGTGTTCCCTCTGCTGTTTCCTGAAGTCCACAATCATCTCCTTAGTTTTTTTGACGTTGAGTGTGAGGTTATTTTCCTGACACCACACTCCGAGGGCCCTCACCTCCTCCCTGTAGGCCGTCTCGTCGTTGTTGGTAATCAAGCCTACCACTGTTGTGTCGTCCGCAAACTTGATGATTGAGTTGGAGGCGTGCGTCGTGGGTGAACAGGGAGTACAGGAGAGGGCTCAGAACGCACCCTTGTGGGGCCCCAGTGTTGAGGATCAGCGGGGTGGAGATGTTGTTGCCTACCCTCACCACCTGGGGGCGGCCCGTCAGGAAGTCCAGTACCCAGTTGCACAGGGCGGGGTCGAGACCCAGGGTCTCGAGCTTGATGACGAGCTTGGAGGGTACTATGGTGTTGAATGCCGAGCTGTAGTCGATGAACAGCATTCTCACATAGGTATTCCTCTTGTCCAGATGGGTTAGGGCAGTGTGCAGTGTGGTTGAGATTGCATCGTCTGTGGACCTATTTGGGCGGTAAGCAAATTGGAGTGGGTCTAGGGTGTCGGGTAGGGTGGAGGTGATATGGTCCTTGACTAGTCTCTCAAAGCAATTCATGATGACGGAAGTGAGTGCTACGGGGAGTGCTACGGGGCGGTAGTCGTTTAACTTTCTCGGTGACCTCAAGTACCAATTAACTCTGTCAACTTCTTCGGGATCGTGTCCCGTCTACGGGACAGTTGTAAATCATGTAGCCCAATGTGTCATGGACGCGCACATTAGCGTGGAATAAAATGTCGGTACATATTAGTGTCGGATATCTACTGAAACCTTGAATTATTGTTAATCTAACTGCATTGTTCAATTTACTGTAGCTGTTACGGCGAAGAAATGCCATGTTTGAGGGGATCAACAAAACACTTGTTTCACCGTGACAGGCTTGATACATTCACATCTAAAGGTGAAATAATTACTTACATTCTGAAATCTTGCTCTGATTTGTCATCCTAAGGGTCCCAAAGATAACATGTAGTGTCGTTTTGTTAGATAAAATCATTTTTCATACCCTAAAAAGGTCCATGTAGCATGCACGATCGATTTTGTATTTCCACTAATTCAACTTGCAAAGAAAGAAATCTGTGAAAATCTACCGCTAAACATGGTTTCAACCAGTCAAATTACGTTGGGATTTATTCCTCAGACACCCTAACAGTTATCCAGTCATTAATAAATCGTTCGGCATTCGTTATGTCCAATAGGAAGCCCATTTTAGAAAGGTACCTACGGCATCAATGCGCGCCAACGACACGGGCGGTGTTCACTTGATTGACTGCATCTTTGTCAAATGAGCACCAATCGTCTTCAAACGAAGCTAGCTAGATAGCCAATGAGCTGTGCGTGAGTATGCAGAAACCTGTATCCGTCGCACATTCGTTGAACTTACCTTGTGCGCCAGGAGGCAAGTTCCTTTTGGCCATTTATGCAAGAATATGGCGAAGTGCATTTGCATATCTGTGAGTTATGAAATCTAAGTGTTTTGCAAATGTTGAACTTACAACATGGCTACTAATACTGGAAAAGCTCAATCAAAGTCCAAGTATACAGATTTTGGAAGATATTCTTGCAGAAAAATGTAAGACAACAGCTAAAGGAGAGGATGCTAACGTTACCTGCTAATGTTACCTTAGACTGGTAAGTGAAGTCTTTGTATTTATATTCTTTAATATTGTAAATCCGAAAGCCACAACATGTCAAAGTCAACATCCAATACACATTGGGCACCCGACTGGCACAGTCGTCTAACACACTGCAGTACCTGGTTCGAATCCAGGCTGCATCACATCCGGCCGTGATTTTTGGAAGTCCCATAGGGAGGCGCACAATTGGACCAGCGTCGTCCAGGTTTGGCCGGGGTAGGCGTCATTGTAAATAAGAATTTGTACTGACTTGCCTAGTTCAATACAGGTTCATTAAAAAATAATAATCATTGGTACCGCTGAAAGGGACTTGGGACCAGCAGCACAATCTTGTGTAGAGGGCGTGTTGTAAGATCAGTCATTGTAAATAATGTGAACATTTTATTTTACTTATTATTATTTATTTTTACTTTGTTTGTGGTGTGTTCACTTATGACATTAGATCAGTTTTGTCTGCTAACTTATCTTATCTTAAATATTTATCTTAAATATTATCTTAAATATTTCACCTCTGTGTTTGGTCTCCTGTTAGTAAATTTTATGTAGGGAAGCTAATGATCTATAATGTTTGACATTCCTGGGAGTGTGTAAACTTGTATTTTTTTATTAGCATAGCATTTTTGTATGTTTTCTATAGTTTTGTTCTTGAAAATGTATCAATGTACCAATTCGGTCACTTGGGTATATTTGGACAAATTGCGAAGGACACCTGGGTGACTTCATACTAAATGTCATGTAGCTTGCTCATTCTTCAAGTTATCAGTCTGAAACGTTGCACATACACTGGTGCCCTCTTGTGGACACCATCTAAATTACATCCAGCTTCACGGCTGAATGTGTGACCTTTCACTTCCATTTCAGAGATTATGGTACAACAAAAATACATAGTATTTTCTTCTACCAGATCTATTGTGTTATTCTCCTAGATTCATTTCACACGCATGCCTCTTGGAGGAGGGAACGCAACAAGGCCTCTTTCCTAAGCACTCCCAAGGTGCCTTCCTCCCTGGGAACAAATGAAACAGAATAATACAAACAATTTCAATAATCAAAAGTCCTTTTGACATTAACATACTTCAGCAGGACCCGGCTACTAAATACTTTACAAAAACTGTCTGAGCAACAACTCACTCACTCATATCAGCTGTTGCCCGTATCGCTGCCCTCAGAGAATGTTTCTCTTTCTGCTGGTCTGCCTTCAATGACTCGATCTCGGTCTTCAAAGTTTGAATCTCACCCATGAGCCCCTTCATCAGATGAGCACAATGGTAACGCCCTGAGCTCCCCATAGATAAGTGGCCTATGATAGAAACGCTAGATCAATTATGAAATAATAGTGATTCCAACACACAAATGCTGCAAAACTAACCGCTTTCTTTGCAACCATGTGCTTTTTCGGTGTGGCCTGTTATCCAGCCCTTTGTCCACTGATCTCCACGGATGGTGGTCGGCATGGTTGTATGCTCTGCAAAAACACATTCACATTTTTAGTACACAATTTTCTTTGTTTTATTTTTATTTAACCTTTATTTAATTATCGATTTTATTACACAGTATGCCTACACATTGATAGGCTATATACAAAACCAAAATACCTTCTTAGTTTTGGGGATCCTTTCAGCTCTGGCCCATTTTCAAGTCCTCTCGTGGTTATGGTCCTAACCCTGGAACGGGTAGCGTCCCGTGAGTGACGTCTTTAGTGAGAGGTCTAATGCTTTGATATTTAATATATTCATATTCATTGATATTCATATCTAAGGGGCATTTTTCACGCCTTTATTAGTTACATTGTTTTAGTTTGAACATGCAGACTGGAACTAAGAACAGCAATGCCCCTTAAAGTGTTGCTCGGTGCTAGCCAGTGGGACAGGGTGGGGATCCCCCTTCCTCCTTCTCCCTTCCCCATGGGCAAGGTCCGTCTTCTGTGCCCGGATCTGCGGCCTATCCCGTGCCCCCTGCCCTCGTACCTTGAACCTCGCGCTCCAACCTCTATTTCAGTCGATACAGCTGGAGAACTGCAAGTCAACCCCATTGTGCGCCACACGGGAGCCATGACCAATAATAACAGGGTAAATAATATACAGTTGAAGTCGGAAGTTTACATACACCTTAGCCAAGTACATTTAAACTCAGTTTTTCACAATTCCTGACATTTAATCCTCGTAAAAATGCCCTGTCTTAGGATGACCACTTTATTTTAAGAATGTGAAATGTAAGAATAATAGTAGAGAGAAGGATTTATTTCAGCTTTTATTTCTTTCATCACATTCCCAGTGAGTCAGAAGTTTACATACACTCAATTAGTATTTGATAGCATTGCCTTTAAATTGTTTAACTTGGGTCAAATGTTTCGGGTAGCCTTCCATAAGCTCATAAGTTGGGTGAATTTTGGCCCATTCCTCCAGACAGAGCTGGTGTAACTGAGTCAGGTTTGTAGGTCTCCTTGCTCGTACACGCTTTTTCAGCTCTGCCCATACGTTTTCTATGGGATTGAGGTCAGGGCTCTGTGATGGCCACTCCAATGCCTTGACTTTGTTGTCCTTAAGCCATTTTTCCACAACTTTTGAAGTATGCTTGGGGTCATTGTCCATTTGGAAGACCATTTGTGACTACACTTTAACTGATGGCTTGAGATGTTGCTTCAATATACCCACATAATTTTCCTCCCTCATGATGCCATCAATTTTGTGAAGTGCACCAGTCGTAAACCGTAGTCTGACTTTTTTTATGGTGGTTTTGGAACAGTGGCTTCTTCCTTGCTGAGCGGCCTTTGAGGTTATGTCGATATAGGACTCGTCTTATTGTGGATATAGATACTTTTGTACTTGTTTCCTCCAGCATCTTCACAAGGTCCTTTGCTGTTGTTCTGGGATTGATTTTCACTTTTCGCACCAAAGTACGTTCATCTCTTTATACTGATAACAAGTTCAAACAGGTGCCATTAATACAGGTAACGAGTGGAGGACAGAGGAGCATCTTAAAGAAGAAGTTACAGGTCTGTGAGAGCCAGACATCTTGCTTGTTTGTAGGTGACCAAATACTTATTTTCCACCATAATTTGCAAATAAATTCATTAAAAATTCTACAATGTGATTTTCTTGATTTTTTTTCTTATTTGTCTGTCATAGTTGAAGTGTACCTATGATGAAAATTACAGGCCTCTCTCATATTTTTTAGTGGGAGATAACAGGCCCATAACAGGCCCAGGCAGTAAGTATGTTAATCAGGATGAGTATTCACTTTGACGCCAGTCCAGTGTTTGTACATTTGTAGCACAGATTGCTAGCTAGCTAGTCAAACTACCTTGCTGGCTAGATAGCCAGGTAACGCTAACAAAGTTAGAATGTGATGAGGTTAGGCCTGCTTGCTTGGTGAAGTGTACTTTTGATGTTTTACTTATTTAAAATACACTGTTGCCTACTTTCTCTCACGTTGTGACTTAGGGATGAATGATGTTCAATGAGCAGGTTGTAGAGCACCCTCTTCAGGGAACCATTGAATTTATTTTTAAATGACCGCAAAGGAGCAGATGTATTGGTTCATTCTATGTTTATAAGATCAGCGCTTTATCAGTGGATTAAAGACCGATACAAATATTTCGGTGAAGGCTAATAATCGGCTGATAATATTGGTCAACTGGTTTATCGTTCGGGCTCTAATGTTATTCTAATCAAATGAATGGCATGGTGAAAGCGAAACACAGTGCCCCGGCTTTGATATAATACAGCCCTCAGTAACCCTCAGTTAGATAGTGAGGAAGAAACGTAACAATGTGAGTATACTCCATGGAGTCCGATTTGTTTATTTTTATTTTTTTAAATCTCAGCTACAAGTGAATGAGACAACTCTGGACAAAATGAATAACAAAGGAAACATTTATCTATGTAATGTACTGTAGGTTGCACGTGGTTTTTTAACAACTAACAGAAAGACAAGACACAGTATAGGGAAATAAAAACTATAAAATGAACAAAGACAAAGCTGCAATAAAAAGTTTGACAAAAAAACAAAAGAGACATGGAGGTGCCAGATCTGGTTGACCTTTGACCTGTCTGTCTCCGAAAGGATGGGACAACTCCCGCGGGGTGATTATATTTCAGCATGCATGGCACACACACTTCATCCTGCCAGTTCATAGACGACACTTGATTCCACATCAATAAGAATGTAGCTGGGTAACATTATCATTTTACTCTCTTTATTCTCCACATCTAGGGTTTTGTTTTGTCCAAAAGTCATTCACTTTAGAATAAGTTTACATTCAATTTGGACAGTGATAAGAGCTGCATTCCAATATGCTAAACTACTTTGGCCCTGCTCTCCCTGCATTCTTTCCTTTATGATCATGGATAGTAGAAAAAACTGGATAGGTGAGAGAAATAAGATGAACATGTTATCAAGGTACTTTCATATCATTGGTCATGTAAGAGAGGATATGAGAAGACTAGGATAATCAAGAGTCTATTGGGGTCATGGTGGGGTCAACATTGTCTCTCACACCTCCTTGTTGACTATGTAGTCCAGGTCTGGAATGCAGACGTCAGCTTTGACCAGGGGGATCTTGTCCACCTCCTCTGGGAAGGGCCTCTGCTTGACGTTGTAGCGGATCCCCACGTCATTCTTGGACACTGGGCTGCCCTCTGGGACAAACACCTGCTGTAGGAGAGGAGAGGATGTTCAATTAGTGTTTATTATTATTATTAATATATATTACTGGGTATAACAGTTGTGTATTACTATAAGAGTAGAGTATGGAATCAGCAGAGATTTGAGAAATACTAGTTGGTGTAACAGCTACCACAAAATAAAGCCTCAAACATTTGAAGATGCAAATAATCGCTTGTTATTGTAGTTTGCTAGCCATTTCATTTCTAACATTTTCCTATCGGTAATAGGGAAAGCACCCCCTTACACTAATCATTTTGTATGGAAGCAAAGCTCTCATACCCTTTCCACACTACTGAGCTGTGCTAAGCAAAGCCACGCTAAATTGTACTATGACAATATCAGAGCCAGAACAGTAAGGTTTGGGTTATTAAGGTAGTGTGTTATTAAGGTTATCCTCTGTGTGCCTCACAGACAGATTAAGGTGGACCAGTGGGCCAACTAACTGGTCTCCCCCTCTGGTTGACCCGTGCTCCTCTGGGCTGGTGGAAGAGCAGCATGGTCCAGGTGTGTCGGCCAGTCACGCCCCGGATCAGGAAAGCCACTGACGGGCCGGGGTCTGCAGAGAGCGGAGAAGCAGTTACACCAGGGTTCCCAGTGCTTGAGGCAAAATGGGTGCCTGACTAGCCATCTGCCATTGAGATGCCTACTCACTTTCATAAGCCACTGTCCTATTTGCATTAATGTATCTGACTTATTTTGCTGTTCATTGTACCAGGTGAGTGTCATGATTGAGAAACTTAGCAAAACAAGCTTGATTTTGAGTAAAAAAAGCAACACAAGCATCAACCAACAGACACGGCAATACGACAAAAACAACAGCAACATGCAACTACTTATACAACTGACAACAGTTAATAAACCTAGTTGTTACATGTCAAAATCAATGCAGTGCACTATGCTTGTAGTGAATGTGGTTATAATATGTGGTTATAGTGCTTATAGTGAATAAATTGTCCTGCACAGATGTGATCACTATAAGAGGAATGTACAGTAGCTGCAGTCTATCCAAATAAAGTGAGTTCATCCAAATAAAGTGAAAGCCCAGCTCTTTTTAAAAAAGGGAGGTCTGGTTTTGTCAGTTCTGCTCAGTCCCACTCACTCTGCTCATTGCCCAACGGTTGCTCCAGCATGGCCAGGATGACTGAGTTGTCCAGGACAAAGTAGCAGAGGTTTCTGGGTCCCGTGGCTTTGAGGCGGGCGTAGCGTATCGGAATATCCTCGTTCAGCAGGCTGCAGGTGGAGGCTGGGCCACTGGGGGAGGGGAAGGCCCCCAGGACCTGGATGATACTGGACAACAACAAAACCAACGAGAGACAGAGGAGGTTGGTTACAAAGTGGCTACCCAGACAGGAGCAATTAACAGTATTAATTTTGTTATTATTGGACATGTGCAATTTTGGGCAAAAATACAAGGGTCATGTTCATCAAGGTACACCGTAGCAAAGTGTTTTGAAACAGAAAACAAAAATATATTTGTTAATGGATAAGTCTGGGCAGATACACCCTGTATCAACCATTTTCCTTCATTTTTATGCCTAATGAACACAACCCAGGTGTTTAGTGCACTGTGCTGGTTTTAGAATCTCACCAGGAGAGGGTGGCCTCGGCTGCATCCTTAACCCTAATAGAGGCCGGGATGTGCTCCTTCCCTCTCTTGTGCCTCACCTCCTGCTCTTGTTTAGACTTGCTGCCTGAGATACCCATCTCTACGATCTACAACACCTCCACCTGACAGAGAGAGAGACACAGGTCAAATACAGGCAAAACTACACACATGGTCAATGCCTCAGACATGGTCCTACAACAAACATATTGGTCATACATGGTTAATAAACAAATAGACAAATATAGTGAGGTCCAAAGGTATTTGGACAGTGACATGTTTTGTTGTTTTGGCTCTGTATTCTAGTACTTTGTGATTTCATCCAAATCGGGTGAACCGTTTAAAAAATTACTGTTGGATGCATTTGCAGTTTGTTTTGGTTGTGTTTTTAAGATTATTTTGCCCAATAGAAATGTAAATAATGTAGTGTGTTATTTTGAAGTCACGTTTATTGTAATTAGAATGTGTTTCTAAACACTGCTTCATTAACATGGATTCGACCATATTTATGGATAATCATGAATGAATTAATCATGAAGAGTGTGAAAGAGAAATGCTAACTTCCCCTGTTATTGGTAATGGTGAGAGGTTGGCACGTCTTGGGGGTATGATATAAATTGCTAACCTCCCCTGGTATTGGTAATGGTGAGAGGTTAGCATGTCTTGGGGGTATGATATAAAATGCTAACCTCCCCTGGTATTGGTAATGGTGAGAGGTTAGCATGTCTTGGGGGTATGATATAAAATGCTAACCTCCCCTGTTATTGTAATGGTGAGAGGTTAGCATGTCTTGGGGGTATGATATAAAATGCTAACTTCCCCTGTTATTGTAATGGTGAGAGGTTAGCATGTCTTGGGGGTATGATATAAAATGCTAACCTCCCCTGTTATTGTAATGGTGAGAGGTTAGCATGTCTTGGGGGTATGATATAAAATGCAAACCTCCCCTGTTATTGGTAATGGTGAGAGGTTAGCATGTCTTGGGGGTATGATATAAAATGCTAACCTCCCCTGTTATTGGTAATGGTGAGAGGTTAGCATGTATTGGGGGTATGATATAAAATTCTAACCTCCCCTGTTATTGGTAGGTTCCTGAGAAACAGCCACGAACTGTCATGTATCACTGCCCATCAGTGGCGATTTTAGCATGTAAATCATGTGGGGCAAACTCCCCATTTTTTTTAGATACATGCCAGCAAAGCCATTACACAACACAACACTAAACAATACATTAATCACACTATAAATCACATTTCTTTATATAGCCCTTCTTACGTCAGCTGATATCTCAAAGTGCCATACAGAAACCCAGCCTAAAACCCCAAACAGCAAGCAATGCAGGTGTAGAAGCATGGTGGCTAGGAAAAACTCCCTAGAAAGGCCAGAACCTAGGAAGAAACCTAGAGAGGAACCAGGCTATGAGGGGTGGTCAATCTTCTTCTGGCTGTGCCGGGTGGAGATTATAACAGAACGTTGCCAAGATGTTCAAATGTTCATAGATGACCAGCGGGGTCAAATAATAATAATCACAGTGGTTGTCGAGGGTGCAACAGGTCAGCACCTCAGGAGTAAATGTCAGTTGGCTTTTCATAGCCGATCATTGAGAGTATCTCTACCGCTCCTGCTGTCTCTAGAGAGTTTAAAACAGCAGGCCTGGGACCGGTAGCACGTCCGGAGAACAGGTCAGGGTTCCACAGCCAGAGGCAGAACAGTTGAAACTGGAGCAGCAGCACGGCCAGGTGGACTGGGGACAGCAAGGAGTCATCAGGCCAGGTAGTCCTGATGCATGGTCCTAGGGCTCAGGTCCCCCGAGAGAAAGAGAATTAGAGAGCATACTTAAATTCACACAGGACACCGGATAAGACAGGAGAAATACTCCAGATATAACAGGCTGACCCTAGCCCCCCGACACATAAACTACTGCAGCATAAATACTGGAGGCTGAGACAGGAGGGGTCGGGAGACACTGTGGCCCCGTCTGACGATACCCACAGAAAGGGCCAACCAGGCAGGATATAACCCCACCCACTTTGCCAAAGCACAGCCCCCACACCACTAGAGGGATATCTTCAACCACCAACTTACCATCCTGAGGCAAGGCCGAGTAAAGCCCGCAAAGATCTCCGCCACAGCACAACCCAAGGGGGGCGCCAGCCCAGACAGGAAGATCATGTCAGTGACTCAACCCACTCAAGTGACGCACCCCTCCTAGTGACGGCATGGAAGAGCACCAGTAAGCCAGTCACTCAGCCCCTGTAATAGGGTTAGAGGCAGAGAATCCCAGTGGAGAGAGGGGAACTGGCCCGGCAGAGACAGCAAGGGTTCGCGCCCAGGCTCTGTCGTAACCGGCCGCGACCGGGAGGTCCATGGGGCGACGCACAATTGGCCTAGCGTCGTCCGGGTTAGGGAGGGCTTGGTCGGTAGGGATGTCCTTGTCTCATCGCGCACCAGTGACTCCTGTGGCGGGCCGGGCGCAGTGCGCGCTAACCAAGGTTGCCAGGTGCACGGTGTTTCGTCCGACACATTGGTGCGGCTGGCTTCCGGGTTGGATGCGCACTGTGTTAAGAAGCAGTGCGGCTAGGTTGGGTAGTGTATCGGAGGACGGATGACTTTCAACCTTCGTCTCTCCCGAGCCCGTACGGGAGTTGTAGCGATGAGACAAGATAGTAGCTACTACAACAATTGGATACCACGAAATTTGGGAGAAAAAGGGGTAAAAAAAACAACAACAAAAAACAAACAAGACGCAAAAGACATTCTCCAAACACCCCACAGGGCCGACATCTCCGTGATTTGCAAGAGGAAGCGACGCAGGTACAGAGGACAAATAGCCGGATGTCTGGTCAGGAACCGGTAAAGGCGAGTGGGAAAGCTGCCGTTACTGTCAATACTGCTCGCCAACGTGCAATCATTGGACAATAAACTAGACGAGGTACCATCACGAATATCCTACCAACGGGAATTAAAAACTGTAATATCCTATGTTTCACAGAATCGTGGCTGAATGACGACCTGGATATTCAGCTAGCGGGATACACGCTGCGCCGACAAGATAGAACAGCACACTCCGGTAAGACAAAGGGGGGGGGGGGGGGGGGGTCTGTGCATATTTGTAAACAACAGCTGGTGCACGAAATCTAAGGAAGTCTCTAGATTTTTCTCGCCTGAAGACGAGTATATTGTGATAAATTGCAGGCCACACTACTTGCCGAAAGAGTTTTCAGCTATACTTTTCGTGGCTGTTTATTTACCACCACAGACAGATGCTGGCACTAAGAACGCACTCAGTCAGCTGTATAAGGAAATAAGCAAACAGGAAACCACTCACCCAGAGGCGGCGCTCCTAGTGGCCGGAGACTTTAATGCAGGGAAACCTAAATCAGTTCTACATAATTTATACCAACATGTTAAATGAGCAACCAGAGGGAAACAAATTCTAGATCACCTGTACTCCACACACAGAGACCCGTACAAAGCTCTCCCTCGCCCTCCATTTGGTAAATCCGACCACAGCTCTATTCTCCTAATTCCTGCTTACAAGCAAAAATGAAAGCAGGAAGCACCAGTGACTCAGTCTATAAAAAAAGTGGTCAGATGAAGCAGATGCTAATCTACAGGACTGTTTTGATCGCGCTCTCCTCAGCCGACGTAATTAAGACCTTTAAACAGGTCAACATTCACAAGGCTGCGGGGCCAGACGGATTACCAAGACGTGTGCTCCGGGAATGTGCTGACCAACTGGCAGGTGTCTTCACTAACATTTTCAACATGTCCCTGTAATACCAACATGTTTCAAGCAGACCACCATCGTCCCTGTGCCCAAGAAAGTAAAGGCAACCTGCCTAAATGACTACAGACCCGTAGCACCCACGTCCGTAGCCATGAAGTGCTTTGAAAGGTTGGTAATGGCTCACATCAATACCATTGTCCCAGAAACCCTAGACCAACTCCAATTTGCATACCGCCCAAACAGATCCACAGATGATGCAATCTCTATTGCACTGCCTTTTCCAAACCTGGACGAAAGGAACACTTGTGTGAGAATGCTATTAATTTACTACAGCTCAGCGTTTAACACCATAGTACCCTCACAGTTCATCAATAAGCTTAGGACCCTGGGACTAAACACCTCCCTCTGCAACTGGATCCTGGACTTCCTGATGGGCTGCCCCTAGGTGGTGAGGTTAGTTAGCAGCACATCTGCCATGATGATCCTCAACACTGGAGCTCCCCAGGGGTGCATGCTCAGTCCCCCCTTGTACTCCCTGTTCACCCACGACTGTATTTCCAGGCACGACTCCAACACCATTAAGTTTTTTGACGACACAACAGTGGTAGCACTGATCACCGACAACGACGAGACAGCCTATAGGGAGGAAGTCAGAGACCTGGCCGGGTTTTGCCAGAATAACAACCTATCTCTCAACGTAACCAAGACTAAGGAGATTATTGTGAACTACAGTAAAAGGAGGACCGGGCATACCCCCATTCTCATCGACGGGGCTGTAGTGGAGCAGGTTGAGAGCTTCAAGTTCCTTGGTGTCCACATCAACAACAAACTAGAATGGTCCAACCACAGATGTGAAGAGGGCACGACAAAGCCTATTCCCCCTCAGGAAACTAAAATTATTTGGCATGGGTCCTGAGATCCTCAAAAGGTTCTACAGCTGCAACATCGAGAGCATCCTGACTGGTTGCGTCACTGCCTGGTACAGCAATTGCTCAGCCTCTGACCGCAAGGCACTACAGAGCGCAGTGCCTACGGCCCAGTACATCACTAGGGCTAAGCTGCCTGCCATCCAGGACCTCTACACCAGGTGGTGTCAGAGGAAGGCCCTATAAATTGTCAAAGACCCCAGCCACCCCAGTCATAGACTGTTCTCTATGCTACTGCATGGTAAGGGGTACCGGAGTGCCAAGTCTAGGACAAAAAGGCTTCTCAACAGTTTTTACCCCCAAGCCATAAAATTCCTGAACAGGTTCTCAAATGGCTACCCAGACTATTTGCATTGTGTGCCCCCCAACCCCTCTTTTTACACTGCTGCTACTCTGTTTATCATATATGCATAGTCACTTTAACTATAAATTCATGTACATACTACCTCAATTGGGCCAACCAACAAGTGCTCCCACACATTGGCTAACTGGGCTCTCTGCATTGTGCCCACCCACCACCCGCCAACCCCTATTTTACGCTACTGCTACTCTCTGTTCATCATATATGCATAGTCACTTTAACCATATCTACATGTACATACTACCTCAATCAGCCTGACTAACCGTTGTCTGTATTTAGCCTCGCTACTTTTATAGCCTCACTACTGTATATAACCTGTATTTTTACTGTTGTTTCATTTCTTTACCTACCTATTGTTTACCTAATACCTTTTTTGCACTATTGGTTAGATCCTGTAAGTAAACATTTAACTGTAAGATCTGAACCTGTTGTATACATGATTTGATATGGTTACTAGTTTAACCAGGAGGTGAGGCCTCATTTAACACAGTAAATTCATCAGGCTTAAGCCATGTTTCAGTCAGGCCAATCACATCAAGATTATGATCAGTGATTAGTTCATTGACTATAACTGCCTTGGAAGATTCCTCTCATAGCTTGATTTCCGACTCTACGGGGATCAATGACACCTTCAAATCTTTCTATTCCTTCATGTATATGTCTGAATTTCCATCAGATACTGCCAATATGACCACATTTTTGGGTGAACTGGAGACTCCCACAGTATGACCTTGATTCCCCTCTCAGCCTTGAAGTTATTCAGTCTATCAAGTCAGTGCAGAGCAGCAAGGCTCCAGGGCCTGATGGGTTTCCAACTGTGTTATTTAAGAAATTC
Organism: Oncorhynchus mykiss; assembly: GCF_057628025.1. Taxonomy (NCBI): domain Eukaryota; kingdom Metazoa; phylum Chordata; class Actinopteri; order Salmoniformes; family Salmonidae; genus Oncorhynchus; species Oncorhynchus mykiss. Next base: position 36,925,102 of record NC_143037.1, read on the forward strand.
TATACCAATTTAGATAAAAGTAAAGGGGCTATGTATAATGACTCACTTGAACGTGGCTCGTTGCCACCTACCCTAACACAGGCTTCAATAGTGCTTCTTAAGAAGGGAAAAGGCCCCACTTCCTGTTCTTCATTTAGCCCCCTAAGTCTCCTTAATGTGGATGTAAAGGCGAAGGTGATAGCGAGGCGTCTGGAAGTCGTCTTACCAGGACTCATACCACAGGAACAAACCGGCTTTATAAAGGACAGATATTCCTTTTTTTAACATTCGGACGTTGTTTAACATCATTTATTCTAAACAATCCTCCAATTCCCCGAGGTGGTAATCTCCCTAGACGCAGAAAAGGCATTCAACAGAATTGAGTGGGAGTACCTATTTGCTTTTCTTAAAGTGTGGATTTGGATACAAATTTAGCTCATGGATCAAGCTTTTGTATACATCGCCCCAGCCAGTGTCTGTACCAATGACACCTGTTCGGATTATTTTGCCCTGGAACGTGAGACACGCCAAGGCTGCCCACTGTCCCCTTTATTATTTCTCGTCACCGATGAGCCCCTTTCAGTAGCTTTACAGGCATCCTCCTCTTTCCAAGGTGTAACACGGGAAGCAGTTGAACATAGATTATCATAATATGCAGATGATTTGTTACTCTATGTAAATAACCCGGTAACTTGTTTACTTTCGATCCTTTCTACTCTGGAGATCTTTGGCTCCTTCTCCGGTTACAAGCTGAATCTCCAGAAAAGTGAGTGCTTCCCAGTCAATCCAGCAGCGCTACAGATCCAGCAGACATACTTGTCCTTACAGCTTAGCCGCTCTGGTTTCAAATACCTTGGAGTGAACATAACTCGTTCATTACATGCTCTTTTTTCGCTCCCCTTCTTTCGCAAATTAAAACTGATTTTCCGATAGGAAGGATTAATGCTGTAAAAAGGATCAATCCTCTAGTGCTTTCCACACTTAAGATTTGGTACCAGTTTTGACGACATTTTTAAATTCTCAGCTGCATCTACTATGGGTCCTATTGATAAAATACACAGATAGATCTGAGAAATTACTGCTTTTTGTCAAAGTAATAGAGTCAATATGCCATTCCAGGCTTGGCAAGGGAGTGGGGCAGGGAAGCCAGAAAATTGGGAGGAGACACAATGCCTAATTTGAAGGTAACGGAAAAAGTGAGATGGAGGCAAAGAGTATTTAAAGGCCAAGTTGGGAAAACTAGAAAAAAGTATATTTACACAAGTCTTGGAAGGACTTAATGCTTTCTCTTACTGGACAAGGAAATGTACAGAAAGCAGTCATTTCTCAGATCTATCTGTGTATTTTGTCATTGAACAAACACTCCACTAACAATTAAATCCGCTTGGGAACAGGAAATGGGTGTTGAATTTACACATGAGTGGTGGGATGAGGCAATTGATAGAGTACGCTCCACTACATCTTGTGCTCATCTTGGTCTCGTACAGTTTAAGGTTTTACTGAGGGTGCATTTTTCCAAATCCAGATTAGCTGGCTGTCACGACTTCTGCGGAAGTTGTTGCCTATCCTTGTTCGGGCGGTGCTCGGCGGTCAACGTCACCGGTCTTCTAGCCATCATTGATCCATTTTTCATTTTCCATTGGCTTTGTCTTGTCTTCCCACACACCTTGTTTCAATCCCATTCATTACCTGTTGTGTATTTAACCCTCTGTTTCCCCTCATGTCTTGGTCAGAGATTGTTTTATGTCAGTGTTGTTTTATGGTTGTATAGGTACGCGACGGGTCCTCGTACCCATGTTTATTTATGTAAGTACATATTAGTGTTTGGAGAATGTTAAGTGGGCATTTATTAAAAGACTCCATTTACACTCCATTTGACTCTCCTGCGCCTGAGTTCCCTGCCACCTGTACACATGACTCTGACACTGGCATATATACAAATGTAAATTATGAGTGTGATAGATGTGACTAAGGTCACATGGTGAAACATGACATGTACATTCAATGCTCTAAACTACAAAATTACTGGGATTCTATTTTTTAACTCTATCTGAGGTGCTTGAAATTAACCTGCAGCCTTGTCCCTTGATAGCTGTTTTTGGTATTCCAGAAGACTTGTTCTCCTTGGACCCCAAACATGCCGATATTGTTGCTTTTACATTCTTATTAGCTCAACGTAGAATTCTTCTCCAGTGGAAGTCTGCTCAGCCCCCCTCTACTTCTCAATGGCTCAACGATGTAATGTTCTTCCTAAAGCTGGAGAAAAGTAAGTATTCTCATAGGGGTTACAATGATACATTTGTTAGAAAATGGCAACAATTATATCATACTTTAATGGCTTGCAGAGGCTCCCCTCCGATAAGATGCTGTAAGATTTCTCAGTAGGTATTACCAGTAGTCATTACATAATAGGTCCAGTCATCAATATAATGCTATCAAGTTCAAGCAAGTTTGTCTTAGGTTTATTGCTCATTTATTTATGTTTTTGTATTTTGAATCTGTATTGTTGTTTGTACCCCCCCCCCTTATTCTTGTTTATTTGTTGTGAATTTTCCAGGACTGAATTGACCTCCCTCAGTGGGATGGCTATATGTGGTGATCAGGGTGGGTGGTTGGGAGGGAGGGAATCGAGGTGGGTGGACTGAGGTAGGGAAGGGACTAGGTGGGTGGACTGAGGGAGGGAAGTGACTAGGTGGGTTGGGTGGATGTGTTGTATGGAGGGAGGGTGGTTGGGATATGGTACAATCTTTGTACTTAGATTGATGTACATTTTGTAAAACTTTAATAAAAATATATTTTTAAAAAGACAACAAAAATGGTTTCTTAAATAATCCCACAGTCGCCCCCCCTCGCACCCCATCCTGTCTGCACCATCCACTCACTTACAGATCAGTGATTATGTCATGGAAGGACAGTACATTGACTGCATCACACCACCAGGGGGTGGACTTCTTCCTTGTTACATTCATACTGTAGATATCATATGATAACGTGTATGTGACTTAAAAATGTTCTGACTGTGTTATGTTCTCTCATCTCTGAATGCAACCATTCTCAATGCTCTCTTTGTATTATTGCTCTCATGTAACATTATTCATGGTCCAAAGTCTTCATAATAATTATTTGTAAAGTGGCTCATATAATATCAGGGGTTTCCAGTATGTTCCTTTACATTGTATTCTCTCCAAAGCATAGCACATAATTACTTACATTTCTTGCCTTCATCATTCTTTGCCCTTATTATTACCAAGTTTGAGGATATGGTCATGGTAGCTTTGACTGTACCTTTTCCCTGTTTAAAATTGCTGTAATATTCTCTCCAATGACAGATGCCTTACGACTATTTTGAACTCATGCCAGCAACAAAGTTATTTTATCTCTCTGTCACTCTTATGCCCTCACAGGACATTCAAATTCAAAGGATATTACAAAAAATTGAAATCTTTCCAGATTTGTTCGAAGAAATTAGTTTTGTTTGAACACAGCAAGAACAAGACCGAAAGGATATACAGTATACCTGAGAGTGTACTAGATGAAAATACTGGTGTTTGTTGCTCTTTTAATAACATTGAAGGTGTCCTTGATGATCCAATATTATGTATTTGAAATATATTTCATACAAAATGGATGCAAGAGAAATTTGTCAAATGAGTGTTCATGCTCTTCTTCTTGAGCAAGGCTTCAAGGTTGGTAGACATATTAAACCTTTTACCAATACTTAAAATAAATATTTAAGCGTTAATTCCGGTGAAGGATATATTGGCAGTGTTGCTCGTCGAGGGCCGGCAAACCGTGCCAATATATCCTCCAAACCCCTTCTTCGAGAGCATTGTCAATTTAATTCAACAGTTACCAGCATATTCAAAAAATTATTGACATTTTCATTAACTTTATTTTGATTAATTTATTCATACTATTTCATCCTTCCACAAGGCTATAGTCCTGGGGATGCTACCCAGGCCGGATGGTCATTTGTTCAATTGGAATTTTTTGCCAGTCAAGGTTCACAAGTCGCTCATTGGATTGACAGGTTGCTATGGCAAACAAAAATGGTTGCTATGGAGGCTCTTCCCTTTGCTTGCTAGAAAACCACCCACTGGGTACACACATTTTAAGAAAGTGAAATGTCAGAATAATAGTAGAGCGAATTATTTATTTCAACTTTTATTTCTTTCATCACATTTCCAGTGGGTCAGAAGTACACATACACTCAATTCGTATTTGGTATCATTGCCTTTAAACTGTTTAACTTGGGTCAAATGTTTCAGGTAGCCATCCACAAGCTTCACACAATAAGTTGGGTGAATTTCGTCCCTGAGCTGTCCCTGAGCCGGTGTAACTGAGTCAGCTTTGTAGGCCTCCTTGATCGCAAATGCTTTTTCAGTTCTGCCCACAACCTTTCTATAGGATTGAGGTCAGGGCTTTGTGATGGCCACTCCAATACCTTGATTTTGTCCTTAAGCTATTGTGCCACAACTTTGGAAGTATGCTTGGGGTCATTGTCCATTTGGGAGACCAGTTTGCGACCAAGATTTAACTTCCTGACTGCTGTCTTGATGTTGCTTCAATATATCCACATCATTTTTCCTCCTCATGAAGCCATCTATTTTGTGAAGTGCACTAGTCCCTCCTGCAGGAATGCACCCCCACAACATGATGCTGCCACCCCTGTGCTTCACGGTTGGGATGATGTTCTTTGGCTTGCAAGACTCCCCCTTTTTCCTCCAAGCATAACAATGGTCATTATGGCCAAACAGTTATATTTTTGTTTCAACAGACCAGAGGACATTTCTCCAAAAAGTACGATCCTTGACCCCATGTGCAGTTGCAAACCGTAGTCAGGCTTTTTTTATGGCGGTTTTGGAGCAGTGGCTTCCTTGCTGAGCGGCCTTTCAGGTTATGTTGACATAGGACTTTTTTTTACTATGGATACAGATACTTTTGTACCTGTTTCCTCCAGCATCTTCACAAGGTCCTTTGCTGTTGTTCTGGGATTGATTTACACTTTTCGCACCAAAGTTTGTTTATCTCTAGGAAACAGAATGCATCTCTTTCCTGAGTGGTATAACGGCTGCATGGTCCATGGTGTTTATACTTGTGTACTATTGTTTGTACAGATGAACGTGGTACCTTCAGGAAATTGCTATAAAGGATGAACCAGACTTGTGGAGGTGTATAATTTTTTTCTGAGGTCTTGGTTGATTTCTTTTGATTTTCCCATGATGTCAAGCAAATAGGCACTGAGTTTGAAGGTAGGTCATGAAATACATCAACAGGTACACCTCCAATTGACTCAAATGATGTCAATAGCCTATCAGAAGCTTCTAAAGCCATGACATCATTTTCTGAAATATTCTAAGCTGTTTAAAGGTCAACTTTAGTGTATGTAAAGGTCAACTTAGTGTATGTAAACTTCTGACCCACTGCCATACAGTGAAATAATCTGTCTGTAAACAATTGTTCGAAAAATGACCTGTGTCATGCACAGTAGATGTCCTAACCGACTTGCCAAAACTATAGCTTGTTAACAAGAAATTTGTGGAGTGGTTGAAAAACGAGTTTTAATGACTCCAACCTAAGTGTATGTAAACTTCTGACTTCAACTGTAAATACATTGACTTAATTTGACTAACAGGTTGTTACATCAATCTAATAATTAGAACTGTGTATACATTGAAATTTCAATGGGAATTCTATATAGAAAAGTAAAATGTGAAGCCACAGTCCAATGACTGTAGCCTGAACAGTGACTCCTACTGGTATATGAGGAGTAATACACTTCAGTGAAAACAAGTTTACCATCCTGATGGCTAACTCTCAGTACCCTTTGGAAACAAGCTGTGTACATTTCAGCTGAGCTATTATGTCAACACATTTAGACATTGATCAGCTTCCATACTCATTTGCGTAGACTACCTAAATAACATTAAATAGTTGAAAGTAACTAAGTTTTCTTACACAAGCTGTATGTGACAGTAAATTGGGAGTGAGGTTGGGTTTATGCAGGCTAAGTCAAATCTGATTTTCCCAACAAAAGAAACCATTTCAATGTGTAGCCAGGTATACTATCATTCATTTATTCATGGTTGACTGGATCTTTGGAAGTTTAGAAGTAGGTACCATTAGCCCTATAAAGAGGATGCCAAATTCATGATAATAATACACTTTCACCTTTGGATATTGTCTTGTATATGAAGGCTGGTTGCTTGATTTCAGATTTAATCTACCAGTTTTTAATATGTTGGATTCACGTCTCCATCGCAACCAAAAATCCAAGCTGAAAAATAGGACTAAATCAAACTTTATTTCTTGCATTTAAAGTTTGGTTTGATTTGATTTAGTTCTATTTTTTGACTTAGATTTTTGGTTGAGATGGAGACGTGAATATAACATAATCATTCATTTGTAGACATTTGTAATCATTCATTTGTAGACAGACTGAATCGTGAACCCAACCAAATATCAAATTGCATTACCCCTCATATACCAGTAGTAGTCACTCGTCAGGCAGGAATTGATGGACTGGATTCACATACTGTAAGAAGAAACACTGCAGACCTTTTTATTGACCTGTCTGTCTAAAGCCTTCGACACTGTGGATTACTAATTACTTATTCAGAGGCTTTTATCAATTGGCCTGCGTCTAGCTGGTTTAAACATTTATTTAAAGGACAGAACGCAGTATGTTTATTGCGTGATAAATAAGGTTTTCTGGACATAACAAATGGTGTCCCACAGGGATCAATTCTTGGCCCCATTCTTTTCACCAGTTGTGACTCGCCACCTGTACTAGGTCTTTGTAGCAAAATTTGAAATTGTGTTTTTTACATTGGATAAAAGTAGCGACTCAGAGCTACAAAATGGTATATCATACATTGCATTTGAGGAAAAATGGGAAAGTATTTCTGCTTTGAAAGTTTATCAACTTGTAAACTCACTTTTGAGAAAATCACCTTTTAAATGTTTTGGTATCTTGTGAAGAACTATTCTTTGTATACACCCATTCAGCATTGTTTACACCCTCTTAAGATTTAGCCCCACCCATCTATTTTTGCTCTCGGAGCGCTCAATTGACGCTATGGCCATGATTTGTTTACCTCAGGATAACATGAAAACAGCCTAACCAGCTCCGCTGGAAACATTTCACTATGCTTTTTTGCAGACGTTTACTGACACCGGCCATATTCAAGTGAGTTGTGCACACGTCACATAATGTTAGCTAACGAGCCAGCCAGCAAACGTTAGCTTGTTAAACAACAATGAACAAAGTGCTACAGTGCTGGGAGCTAACCAACCAGGTTCAATGTTAGCTAGCTAACATTAGACTCTAACCTGAACAGCACATGGCTCTGGGAAATGGATAACAACATCAGCTAAGGAGCCAGCCAGCTAATGTTAGTCTCTAACTAGAACAGCACATGGCTTTGGGAAATAGATAATAACATCAGCTAGGGAGCCAGCTAGCTAACGTTAGTCTCTAACTAGAACAGCACATGGCTCTGGGAAATGGATAATAACATCAGCTAGGGAGCCAGCTAGCTAACGTTAGTCTCTAACTAGAACAGCACACGGCTCTGGGAAATGGATAATAATGTCAGCTAGGGAGCCAACCCAGATAACGTTAGCTAGCTAGCTAACAGTACACTTTGGCTTGAAATGAAACCACTTTCTGTCAAAATTAGAAACGTGTAATATCTGAAAATGTAGCTAGCTAACGCTAGACTATCTTACCTGTATACATCATCATGCATGATGGACACATCTCCGTGTCAGGAATGCCATATCACAGTTGCCCTTAGCTTGAAGATATAATCCAGAGACAGGTGCCTAGTCAGCTGGCATACACCACAGCGCCATCTGCATACAGGTAAAACTTTTTAGTGTTTCTATTTTTACATAAAGCAATATTGTAATTTACATAAAGCAATATTGTTAATCTAAAAAAAGTTTTACCTGTATGCGGCCCTGTGGTGTATGATATTGACACCACAGCTGACCAGGCTCTGTAAGAGCTTCAGTCTGCCTTTATTGCCCTGCAGAAAGTCTTTGTTGAACTGAAATTGGTAGTTCATGGAGTTAGAACCTAGTATATATTATTTTCCAAATCATGTAAAAATGTATCTGATGATTTATACGTACTTTAGATGCCCTCATTGATTGTGTCCCCGCTTATAAATATCTGGGCATTTGGATTGACGAAAATCTTTCAAAAAGCATGTTGATGAATTAGTTAAGAAATTAAGAAATAAAAAAAGGCTTCTTCGATAGGAACAGGTTCTGTCTTTGGTTAAATAACAGAAAACAAATAATTCAGTAAACATTCATTCCGGTTAATGACTATGGCGTTACTTTCTACATAACCTAACGTAGCAGGTGCTAAAGAAAACGCCTGAGCGAAGTTCGCACATTCGTTTTTCAGTCGAAAAGGAAGCTAGGTTGAATTAGCTGTATCCCTGAAAACCTGGATACATCCGGCTGTTTGCAACTCTGCTGAGGGTGTCGTCTCTATGAATGCAGCTGCCACTGTATTGAAGCCACTGGACACAGTTTACCATAGCACATTGCTCTTTATTACGGGTAATAGGTTCACTACACATCATTGCATTTTGTATCAGAGTAGGCTTGCCCTCATTGAAGTCTCAAAGATTGACGCATTGTGCTCTTTTTGTTTATATAGCCCTCTTACATAAACTTCCGCCATATCTTAACTCATTATTAACCTTCAGACGTATAAGTTACCAGACCCGGATTCCAGGATGGCTAACCCTGGAGATCCCTTCAACCTCTACAGTTAGGTAAATCTGCATTTCGTTTTCTTGCATCTCTCATATGGAATGATCTCCAAAAAGTCCTTAAAGTTGGTGGATTTGGTCCCTCTAGGACAATTCCAACAGATGCTAGAGGGCCTTTTTTACTAATGATTTTGTTATTGCTTTTATGTTTTTGTGTTTGCTTTTCATGTATTATGTAATTGATGTACAGTGCATTCGGAAAGTATTAAGACCCCTTTACTTTTTTCACATTTTGTTTCAGCCTTATTCTAAAATTGATTAAATTCTATTTTTCTTCATCAATCGACACACAATACAGCATAATTATGAAGCAAAAACTGGTTTTTAGAAATGTTTGCAAATTTATAATTATTTTTTTAAATATCAGATTTACATAAGTATTTAGACCCTTTACTTTGAAGAAGCGATTACAGCCTCGAGTCTTCTTTGGTATGACACTACAAGCTTGGCACACCTGTATTTGGGGAGTTTCTCATTCTTCTCTGCAGATTCTCTCAAGCTCTGTCAGGTTGGATGGGGAGTGTCGCTGCACAGCTATTTTCAGGTCTCTCTAGAGATGTTTGATCAGGTTCAAGTCCGGGCTCTGGATGGGCCACTCAAGGACATTCAGAGATTTGTCCCGAAGCTACTCCTGCATTGTCTTGGCTGTGTGCTTAGGATCATTGTCATTGTCCTGTTTGATGGTGAACCTTCTTGATCCTGAGTGCTCTGGAGCAGGGTTTCATTAAGGATCTCTGTACTTTGCGCCGTTCATTTTTCCCTTGATCCTTACTAGTCTCCCAGTCCCTGCCGCTGAATAACATCCCCACAGCATGATGCTGTCACCACCATACTTCACTATATGGATGGTGACAGGTTTCCTCCAGACATAACGTTTGGTATTCAGGCCAAAGAGTTCAATCTTGGTTTCATTTTGTTCCATTCTGCTAGCAGAAGTGCAATCTTTGGAGAATAACATTGATGACCTACGCGCCAGATTAAACTACCAACTACCATTCAAAACTGTAATATCTTTTGCTTCACGGAGTCGTGGCTGAACGACGACACTATCAACATACAGCTGGCTGGTTATACGCTGTATCAGCAGGATAGAACAGCGGCGTCTGGTAAGACAAGGGGCGGTGGACTATGTATTTTTGTTAATAACAGCTGGTGCATGATATCTAAGGAAGTCTCCAGCTATTGATCGCCTGAGTTATGATAAGCTGTAGACCACACTATCTACCGAGAGAGTTTATCTATATTTTTCAAAGCTGTATACATACCACCACATTCAGAGTCTGGCACTAAGACAGCACTCAATGAGCTGTATTCCGCCACAAGCAAACAAGAAAACGCTCACCCAGAGGTGGTGCTCCTAGTAGCCGGGGACTTTAATGCAGGGAAACTTAAATCCGTTTTACCAAATTTCTATCAGCATGTTAAATATGCAACCAGAGGGAAAAAAACTCTGGAACACCTTTACTCAACACACGCATACAAAGAGAGACGCATACAAAGATGTCCCTCGCCCTCCATTTGGCAATCTGACCATAATTCTATCCTCCTCATTCCTGCTTACAAGCAAAAATTAAAGCAGGAAGCACCAGTGTTTAGATCAATAAAAAAAGTGGTCAGAGGAAGCAGATGCTAAGCTACAGGACTGTTTTGCTAGCATCAGTCTTTAGCTTCATCAATAAGTACATCTATGACGTACGTACATACCAGAAGCCATGGATTACAGGCAACATCCACACTGAGCTAAAGGCTAGAGCTTCTGCTTTCTAGGAGCGTTGTTCTGACCCGGAAGCTTATAAAAAAATCCCGCTATGCCCTCCGACGAACCATCAAATAGGCAAAGTGTCAATACAGGACTAAGATTGAATCGTACTACACCGGCTCTGATGCTCGTCGAATGTGGTAGGGATTGCAAACCATTACAGACTACAAAGGGAAGCACAGCCGAGAGCTGCCAGTGACACGAGCCAACCAGACGAGCTCTACTTCTATGCTCGCTTCGAGGCAAATAACACTGAAACATGCTTGAGAGCACCAGCTGTTCCGGAAGACTATGATCACGCTCTCCGCAGCCGATGTGAGTAAGACCTTTATACAGGTCAACATTCACAAGGCCACAGGGCCAGACAGATTACCAGGACGTGTACTGCGAGCATGTGCTGACCAACTGGCATGTGTCTTCACTGACATTTTTAACCTCTCCTTGTCTTAGTCTGTAATACCAACATGTTTTAAGTAGACCACCATAGTGCCTGTGCCCAAGAATACTAAAGTAACCAGCCTAAATGACTACCGTCCCATTGCACTCATGTCTGTAGCCGTGAAGTGCTTCGAAAGTCTGATCATGGCTCACATCAACACCGTTATCCCAGAAACCCTAGACCCACTTCAATTTGTATACCACCCCAACATATCCACAGATGATGCAATCTCTATTGCACTCCACACTGCCCTTTCCCACCTGAACAAAAGGAACACCTATGTGAGAATGCTATTCATTGACTACAGCTCAGCGTTCAACACCATAGTGCCCTCAAAGCTCATCAATAAGCTAAAGATCCTGGGACTAAACACTTCCCTCTGCAACTGGATCCTGGACTTCCTAATGAGCCGCATCCCAGGTGGTCATGGTAGGTATCAACACACCCGCTACGCTGATCCTCAACACAGGGGCCCCTCAGGGGTGCGTGCTTAGTCCCCTCCTGTACTCCCTGTTCACTCATGATTGCACGGCCAGGCATGACTCCAACACCATCATTAAGTTAGCCGATGACATAACAGTGGTAGGCCTGATCACCGACAATGACGAAACAGCCTATAGGGAGGAGGTCAGAGACATGGCCGTGTGGTGCCAGGACAACATAATCTCCCTCAATTTGATCAAGACAAAGGAGATGATTGTGGATAACAGGAAAAGGAGGACAGAACACACCCCCATTCTCATCAACCTGCAGTGGAACAGGTTGAGAGCTTCAAGTTCCTTGGTGTCCACATCACCACAAACTAACATGTTCCAAGCACACCAAGACAGTCGTGAAGAGGGCACGCCAAAACCTATTACCCCTCAGGAGACTGAAAAGACTTGGCATGGGTCCTCAGATCCTCAAAAGGTACCTGGTATGGCAACAGCTCGACCTCCGACCGCAAGGCACTACATAGGGTAGTGCAAACGGCCCAGTACATCACTGGGGCCAAGCTCCCTGACATCCAGGACCTCTATACCAGGCGGTGTCAGAGGATGGCCCTTTAAATTGTCAAATACTCCAGCCACCCTAGTCATAGACTGTTCTCTCTGCTACCGCATGGCAAGCGGTACCGGAGTGCCAAGTCTAGGTCCAAGAGGCTTCTAAACAGCTTCTACCCCAAGCCATAAGACTCCTGAACTCTTAATCAAATGGCTACCCAGACTATTTGCATTTCCCCCCTGTTTGCATTGCCCCCCCCCCCCCCCCCCCCCCCTGTTTGACCCTCTTACACCACTGCTACTCTAAGAGCTTTGCACACCTGGATAGTACAATATTTGTACATTACTATTTGTAATTGTTCTTCAGGCTCTGCCTTGTCAGTTGTTGTTCATTGCTAGACAACCATTTATGTCTTGCTATACATTTTCAAGACGATTGATGTCAAAACAAGGCCACTCAGAAACATTCTCTGTCATCTTGGTAATCAACTCCAGTGTGTATTTGGCCTTGTGTTCTAGGTTATTATCCTGCTGAAAGGTACATTTGTCTCCTAGTATCTGTCGGAAAGCAGACTGAACCAGGTTTTCCTCTAGGATTTTACCTGTGCTTAGCTCTTCCGTTTCTATTTATCTCCCCCAAAAAACCTTCCTTGCCGATGACAAGCATACCCATAACATGATGTTGCCACCACCATGCTTGAAATATGAAGAGTGGTACATAGTGATGTGTTTGCCCCAAACATTACACTTTGTATTCAGGACATAAAGTTAATTTCTATGCATTTTTTTGTTGCAATTTTAATTTAGTTCCTTATTGCAAACAGGATGATTACAATGTTGCTGATCCATCCTCACTTTTCTTCTATCACAGCCATTAAATTCTATTTTAAAGTCACCACTGGCCTCATGGTGAAACCCCTGAGCAGTTTCCTTCCTCTTCAGCAACTGAGTTAGGAAGGACACCTGTATCTTTGTATTGACTGGGTGTATTGATTTTTTTTTTCATTTTTTTTTCACCTTTATTTAACCAGGTAGGCTAGTTGAGCGAATAATTAAAATTTTGCAGATTAACACTGGAGTGATAAATGATCAGATGGTCATGTACAGGTAGATATTGGTGTGCAAAAGAACAGAAAAGTAAATAAATATAAACAGTATGGGGATGAGGTAGGTCAAATTGGGTGGGCTATTTACCGATAGACTATGTACAGCTACAGCGAGCTGCTCAGATAGCAGATGTTTGAAGTTGGTGAGGGAGATAAAAGTCTCCAACTTCAGTGATTTTTGCAATTCTTTCCAGTCACAGGCAGCAGGGAACTGGAACGAAAGGCGGCCAAATGAGGTGTTGGCTTTAGGGATGATCAGATAAACCTGCTGGAGCGCGTGCGTGGGTGTTGCCATCGTGACCAGTGGACTGAGGCGGAGCTTTACATAGCATGGACTTGTAGATGACCTGGAACCAGTGGGTCTGGTGACGAAAATGTAGCGAGGGCCAGCCGGCTGGAGCATACAGGTCACAGTGGTGGGTGGTATTTATATTTTTTTCCTTTGTTTAACTAGGCAAGTCAGTTAAGAACAAATTCTTATTTTCAATGATGGCCTAGGAACAGTGGGTTAACTGCCTGTTCAGGGGCAGAATGACAGATTTGTACCTTGTCAGCTCAGGGGTTTGAACTTGCAACCTTTTGGTTCCTAGTCCAACGCTCTAACCACTAGGCTACCCTGCCACCCCAAGGTGTAAGGTGCTTTAGTAACAAAACGGATGGCACTGTGATAAACTGCATCCAGATTGCTGAGTAGAGTATTGGAAGCTATTTTGTAGATGACATCGCTGAAGTTGAGGATCGGTAGGATAGTCAGTTTTACTAGGGTAAGTTTGGCGGCGTGAGTGAAGGAGGTTTTGTTGCAGAATAGAAAGCCGACTCTAGATTTGATTTTAGATTGGAGATGTTTGATATGAGTCTGGAAGGAGAGTTTACAGTCTAGCCAGACACCTAGGTACTTATAGATGTCCACATATTCTAAGTCGGAACCATCCAGGGTGGTGATGCTAGTCAGGCGTGCGGGGGAATGTTTTAAGAAAAAAGCTTGACTGAATGGAATGGCTAGCCAACATAAACAATGACGAGCCAATTAACACAAAGAACACTACTAGGGTTCTTAACCCTTCTGCAAATCAAAATGAAAGTGAGACAGAGACTGCGAGAGACACTGTGACAGAGAATGTGACAGACAGAGAAAATGACAGACTGCAGCTACAGAGATAGCCAGGAAAGAGGAGACTGCAGCTAATGCTAATGGCCCACAGAAACAGCTTAAATTGAAGGAAGAAGTAGTAGATGGTGTGAAAGGGAAACATATGTTTTGCTCTTTGTGAGACATGTGGGAAAAATTATTCCTTCACCAGAGGCTGTGCAACATATCCGAAAGTGTATTAAAACTTCATGCAGAGCAGTGACCACCGGGAAGCAGTATTGCTTCAGCCCTTACACATTTTTAGGGGGAGTAGCCTAACATTGGAAGAGGCAGAAAAGCAAACAAAGGACTCCAAAATGGTACAACTGCTGACTGTATGGCAAAAGAGGACATACGGCAAGTTTCCAATGTAGATAGCGCTGTTAAAAGAAAACGGATGCCCTGCCCTTCAGTCGGGTACCACCTACACCAGGGTTCCCCAACTGGCCGAATTTGGGCAGCGGATGGTTTTCTCCAAGGTATTCCCACACATAATAGAAAGACACATTATCATATACAAATGTAAGCAAAAATGTGAAATTATTATATTTTAGCCAAACATCGTTCTAGCAATATTCGTATCAAAGGGTTTTGATTTGAAGAAGGTTGGACTGGGCAGCAATGGTGCAAGTGTCATGACTGAAACGTAGGGGGTGAGATTGTAGGAGAGAAACTGTGGTGCACATTGTGCTGCGCTTGTGGCCTCAGATGCATCAAAAGGAACAGAGAAAATTGCCCGATACAAAGCAACCCAGTGCTGTGAGGTGGCTGTCCCTATCCAGAACAGCCGAGGGAATTCAGTCCAATTGGCCTGCACTGGTGATGGAGATGGAAGAGGGCACAGCGACAAAGAGAAATCTAATCACCGAGGTCCTGCTGAAACGAATCAAGACAGAGAGCTTCGTAGCAATAACTCACTTCTTGCTAGATCAGCAGAATGAATGAACTGAATGAACTCTTATCACATGCAAACACAGTTCACTTTCATAGCAACCACATACAAACAGCATGATCACACCATGTTGAGGCTGGAAGACAGCTAGTTTCCGTCCTCCTCTGGGTACATTGACTTCAATACAAAACCTAAGAGGCTCATTGTCCTCACCACCTTCCATAGACTTACACAGTAATTATGACAACGTTTGGACGACGTCCTCCAACTATCAGAACTCTTGCAGCATGAACTGAAATATTGTCCACCCAATCAAAGGATCAGAGAATGAATCGAGTATTGAAAGAATAAGCTACAGCTAGCTAGCTAGCTAGTGGTGAGTAGTTGACTCAAAGCGAGAGAAAGACAATAGTTTAACAGTTTTGAACAAATTAATTTCTTTAATAATGAAAGAGAAATGTTTAGTACTTTCGTAGCTAGCGAATGCAAACACCCAGCTCAAACGGAGAGGGATGCTATGTTAGCTAGCTGGCTATGGGTATCCAAAACTGGAACTCTTCCAAGTCAAGCTAAGCTTTTGTTTTTATTAATTTAGTGCCACCAGGGCCCACCGGTGTAACTGCTAAACTGCTTGCTGATACACTGTGCTGCATTATTGTGACGGGTTTACTAACACGCTAGTTATAGTAGCAATGCTGACTATGACATTAGCTAATATAGTGACAATGATTTAGGCTATGTGTAGTGGTGAGCGGTTATGATATCAAGGTTTGGCTTGGAAAGGTTTTTTCGTCTGGTCACAGACAGTTGATGAGTTGTCCACTGTCCACAAGCAAAGGGAAAAGGTGAGAGGAGGAGAGCGAGTAGATGTGATAAGGAATTATACAACGAGCAAAGTGATCATGTTGTTTGTATGTGGCTGCTATGAAAGTGAACTGTGTTTGCGTGTGATCAGGGGTGTCTTCATTCCACCGATGGGGGCACTGGAGGCTGCAAATTTTATTTTGGTAGGTCACAAGCCATTTTTGACCACGGTGCTTAAATGAGTAAATATATACTGAACAAAAATATAAACACAAAAAATATAAACATAACATGCAACACTTTCCATGATTTTTCTGAGTTACAGTTCATATAAGGAAATCAGTCAATTGAAATGCATTAATTAGGCCCAAAACTATGGATTTCACATGACTGGGCAGGGGCCGTGGAGTGCATAGGCCCATCCACTTAGGAGCCAGGCCCACCTACTGGGGAGCCAGGCCCAGCCAATCAGAATGAGTTTTTTCTCCAGAAAAGGGCTTTATTACAGACAGAAATACTTATAAGTTTCATTAACTGTTCTGGTGGCTGGTCTCATGATCCCGCGGGTGTGGAGGTCCTGGGCTGGTGCGGTTACATGTGGTCTGAGGTTGTGAGGCCGGTTGGACTTACTACCACATTTTCTATAACAACGTTGGAGGTGGCTTATGGTAAATAAATTAATATTACATTTTCTGGCAACAATTCTTTGCCAATTGCACGCTCCCTCAAAACTTAAGACATCTGTGGCATTGTGTTGTGTGACAAACCTGCACATTTTAGAGTGGCCTTTTATTGTCCCCAGCACAAGGTGCACCTGTGTAACAATCATGCTGTTTAATCAGCTTCTTGATATGGCACACCTTTCAGGTGGATGTATTTTTTTGGCAGAGGAGAAATTCTCAGTAAGAGGGATGTAACACATTTGTACACAGCAGACTAGTTAATTTGCTAAAGTTCAAACCAGAGTTTGATTATTTGTTACATTGTGGTTACAATGAAGAATGTAAAATAATTCAATTCAATTAATCCTATTCCTAATGAATTAATCAGATACGTGTTACGTGCTTGTCATTTTTACAATGCACCTATAGCGTTCTTATTTCATCAACACTAACGACTACAAGAATATTGAGGCTAAAATATCGCTCAGGTTATGTGATGTGATTGTATGTGATTATAATGTTTTCACATAGCACCCTCTTGAACTGACCCATATTGTCCTGCTTTCTAGAACACTGAGTATGTATTTATCGTCCTTTTGTTTAATTAGAATGCAGGGGAACTCTATTAAAGTGCAGATTTTGTTGATGGTCTGTGTTTTGAAAATGCAGACTTTTGAAAGCTAACTCGAGTCCATGCAATTTATTATATGACTTGTTCAGCAAATTTTTACTCCTGAACTTATTTAGGCTTGCCATAACAAAGGGGTTAAAAACTTATTGACTGAAAACATTGCAGCTTTAAAAAAAAATTGTAATTACTAAACATTTCTAAAAACATAATTCCACTTTGACATTATGGGATATTGTTTGTAGGACAGTGACAAAACATCTCACTTAAATCCATTATAAGTTGAGGCTGTGACACAACAGAATGTGGAACAAGTCAAGGGGTGTGAATACTTTCTGAACCGGTACGTCTACCTTGATGACATCCTCGTGTTTTCCCACTCGGCTCAAGAACATGTCATCCATGTCAGACAAGTCCTCCAGCTTCTTCCCGAGAACCAGCTGTTCGTCGAAGCAGAAAAATGCAAATTCCATCGCTCCACCATCTCCTTCCTTGGGTACATCATAGCTGCAGGCAACATAAAGATGGATTCTGAAAAGGTGAGAGTGGGGTGGATTGGCCGCAACCCACCTCCAGAGTGCAGCTGCAACGCTTCCTGGGGTTCATCAATTTCTACCGCCGGTTCATCCGGGGCTACAGCACCGGGCTTCCCCTCATGTCAGCTCTCACCTCTCCCAAGGTCCCGTTTACATGGTCTCCAGCTGCAGACAAGGCGTTCTTGGACCTAAAGCACCAACCAAGCATCAGTTGATTGCTTTTTTCAAATACAATATATTTTCCACATTGATTCCACATCACAATACATTGACAAATTGCATTGAAACAACATTGATTCAACCAGTGTGTCCCCCAGTGGGTAGCTGCATTTAGTTTTGTTTTACTCTTTTTTTCTATTTACATTTCTTTGTATATGTTCATAAAAATGATGCTGATTCATGATTTCGGCTGGCTGAGATAAGCTGTCTGTTTCATCCTGACATGTTATGGGAGTGCAATTCAAAATTTAAACAAGGCAAAAGTAAACATGTCATCCACCACAAATTATGTATCGGCCCCCTTAGGCCTATCAGTGTAATTTGGTTAATGACGGATCTCTACTGCAAGACGCATCATTCACCCAAGTTTCGTCCAAATTGGGCCAGCGGTGTCAGATATTGCATGTGATTAATGTACTTACAGTTGATTACCTTAGCGCCGCCCTTAGGCCAATTAGTGTAATTTTGTAAATGCCGGATTTCTATGGCAAGACGCATCATTCACCAAAAAGTTTAATCAAAATCGGGCCAGGGCTGTTTAAGATATCGTGTGTGACTAACATAAGAAGGTACTAACGTACCACGGACAGAGACAGATCCAGTACTAACGGCTGGAGACAAATGTACAGTCCCCACCCTGATTTCAATGTGGAGGACAGCAATGTTACAAACTTCGGAGAGACAGACAACAGGGTTTATACAAATCTCTACTGTTGCAAACCAAATGCTAGCAAAAAGCAAGGGGAGTACAGTAGGTGCATTTTTACAGTGGAGATTTATTAAAAAAAGTTTATCAATTGCATGGCTGGGGAGATGAGACAGTGAATTGAGAAGTGAGATGGAAACTTAATAGGCATTTCAATGTCATAGCCTTAGCCAGTGGTAAGTCTAGTCGTGAAATAGACACGGATTGGTTTTAACTAATCAGCATCCAGGATTAGGCCCACCTGATGTATACATATCCATATTTCAACTTCCTCTTTGCATGTTATTGCTGTGTCCCCTTCCTCATTAAGGCAAATTACCTATTATTTAGCTTTTATACTTTTTACAATGAATAGGCCAAAAAAATCCATATTTGGTTTATACAGAGTTCAATATGTATGTTTTTTATGTATACTCTGACAAGCAATTCATTAAATGATTAATGTTGGATTGTGTTCAATATAACGTTTTTGCAGTTTTCCCCACCAGCCAATATGGGTAATAGAAAAAAAGTAATCCAAAAATATTATATTTGTACAATATTTGTAGCTGCTTGAGGTTATGCCGATTTTACGTGCTAGTCGGAATTAGGAAAGTACTTACTAAATCCTGGGTACTGGGTTTCCTACTTGGGAAGTATCAGAATCAACCAATAGGAAGTCCTATGCAAATAACTTACATTCATTTTAACTCGGAGGTTCTGAGTTTTCAATAGTATTTGAATGCAGCATTAAACCACATATGCAGAGGATTACAGTGTGTTCAAGTTGGACCTGAGGTTAAATGAAGTATTATTGAACTGATGTTCAGCTCCAATGCTCGTGCAGAGAATCTCTCTCCTCAGAACTAGGTCCTGTTCTTATTGATTTATAGAGATCACAATGTTGTATATGTGCCATTATGGCATCTGTGACAAAGTTACCTCCACTTTAAAATAGTACATTTTCTTCTTCTGTTGATGTTAGAAAAATAATTCTGCTATTACTAGTGATTTAGCGCCACGTCAACTGCTGGAGACTTGAACCAAATCTTGTTTGTCATTATTTTATTGTGGCCACTAGATGGCGGTGATATAGTTTAAAGCCATTTACAAACTAGGCAAACAAATTTGAAGAAGAAGACAATCAATGCTCTGATCATTGGCTGATCACTCCCAACCCATAGGGATCCCCACCCTATTGACAACTTTGAAATAATGGAAGCCCTCAATGGCAATGTCGCTGCAAAAACGGGTTATTTCTAAGTAGCAATCTTTATACATCTCTATGGTCCTGTTGTAGAATGGATGATCATGGGTTTTCTTTTACCACTGACGTGCAAAAATATAGGAGTATGTGACAAAACGATAAATATTCCCAATAATAGTTCATTAGTATGTTTCAGATGCTATTCAATAAGGGGTAAATCCTAACTTCCCATTGACATCAATGCATGACTTAGGGGAAATGCAACATAAGCAAGTAATTCAACTAATTTGAAAGATCATATCTAGCCAAGAAGCCAATAGACGGTCACGCTATCCTACTGAAGAGTGACTCGTTCGCTGCATCAGAGATACATACTTTCCTATTGCAGAACCTATTATGCAAGATCCAGAAGGTCTTCGGAGACTCTCATGCGTTGCGCTAGCCTTCACTGTACCAAAATCATCTGTTCGCTCCGTTCACAGGCCCAGGCACCGAGGTTACTGCGCTGATAAGCGGCTTAAAAATAAACAGCATCTTTGAATTGACATACATTGTATCCATGCTTGCCCTAGTTAGTGGCATACAGTATGATTCAAGTGTGAGGGTTTTATAGTTTAGTTGTTACTGGAAAGGATTCATCTCTTCATGGTGTATGCTAAACTGAGGAGCGCAGGTGAGTGTGGGCTGGCTGCTGGTAAATGGAGGGTGGAGAATTAATGGCCTTAAGGTATATGATTTCTTCTCCAGCTCCGACCTGTTGAACTCTATCGATTCAGAGAAATGCTGTTCGGCATAAAAAGGTTACATAAGTTACATAATACATTGATCATCAAATCCCTCCCTTTGCAGCGCTGGCTAATTTAATCACACACTGCATATGAACTGAATTATAATGACCCATTCATTTCTGGTTAAACACTAACATACTCAGAAATATTAATGACTGATTAACTAACCCTGATATGACTTGTATTTGTAGCAAGGCATATTTCATATTTGAAATATACTTGCAAAATCACACCAATTATGAAGCACTCAAAAACAACAGTGTATACCACCAAAGTTGGCTTTAAAACACACATAACACCTTACAATATAGGTTTTCAAGACACGTATGTGACTTACAATCGAAGCCCATGATGAACTTATGTTAAATGGAAACAAATCGCCTTTTCCCTATCTTGCTTGTATAAGCAAATGCCCCAACAGGCCCAGAGTAAAATGTAGATAGTAAACCTAGTATTATTTATTTCCCCTTTCCTCGAGGGCAGCGCAGCAACCATTACTGCCCGCTCACGTGCGAGCATCAAGCTTCAGCAACTAGTAGAATCAAACCGTCTTGTCATAGTCGCTGTGTGCTCCGTTGCTTCTCTTCGGGACAGTCACTCATTTTAAAGGCTGGCAACATATTTACAGGCATGTGCACAAATTCCAGGTATTAGGGAAGTTTATTATTTAACCTTTATTTAACTAGGCAAGTCAATTAAAAACAAATTCTTATTTACAATGACAGCCTACCCCGGTGCTGGGCCAATTGTGCACCACCCAATGGGACTCCCAATCACAGCCAGTTGTGACACAGCCTGGAATTGAACCAGGGTCTGTAGTGACACCTCTAGCACTGAGATGCAGTGCCTTAGACAATTGTGCCACTTGGGAGAACTTAAGTATTCATCTGTTTCCCCCTCTTCCTCCCCCTCAGGCACATGCAAGCCCCCACACCTCAGCAACCAGTTTGGGCTTGGGTGATATGAAACAGCAGTATTTGTATTCCAGTAACTAAATAACAGGCGGGCTACAACAGCTGTTAGCACGAGGCCAAAGTTAATGGCCCAGACCCATGTCACCCTGAACTGCCATGTGTTATTAAAACATGTACGGTTCTCTGAAGCAAGCGGATATGTGATGCACCGTTTTCAATGCCCCACGTTGTGATACAACCACTATTTCAGGATGGATGTCTTGATTATAATAGCAGAAAGGTTAAATAATGAGTATTTTGGATTATGTTGTGTTGAATAGAAACAATTAGAGAACAATTAGAGGAGCCGACTTCGGCGGAAGTCGTGACAAATAGAACATGTTTCTGAACACTTCTACATTAATGTGGATGCTACCATCATTATGGGTAATCATGAATGAATCGTGAATAATAATCAGTAAGAAGGTTACAGAGGCATACATATAATACCACCACAAAAATCTACCTCCTTTGTTATTGGTAATGGTGAGAGGTTAGTATGTTTTAGGGGTAATAACTTTGTTCCTCTGTAACTTTCTCACTCGTCATTATTCACAATTCATTCACAATACTATATTCTTATTTACAATAAAAGTGACAATGCATTATTTACCATTCATTTGTAATGGACACAACATAATCCGAAACACAACCAAAACATTCTGCAAATGCATCCAACAGGTTTGTAGTCATAAGTTTGATGTAGTCATTGTGTGCTAGGAAGATGGGACCAAATACTGATACTTTAATACACTATCATTGAATTTGTCCAAATATTTATGACACCTTCAAATGGGGTGACTCGATACAAAAAGTGCTTTCATTTCTAAATGATAAAAATATATTAATGAAACTACCCTCACATAAAAGGTGACATTCTATACTGTCGCCTCATATAACACATTTGATCTCAAATTCAAAATGCTGGAGTATAGAGCCAAATTAAACATTTTCGTTTCGCTGTCTAAATAGTGTATTATCCAGTGTTTTGTGTGACTGTTCTTAATGGGAGGCTGTTAATAGTAGGGCGCCTAGGATTGCAACATTCAAGTAACATTTAAAAAATGCAGAGGTTTTTCAGAAATACTGGTTGGAGGGTTATGGATTTCCTGCTTATTCCCTCCAGTTTCCAGAAACACTGGTTGGAGGGTTATGGAGTGCTGCTTATTCCCTCCAGTTTCCAGAAATACTGGTTGGAGGGTTATGGATTTCCTGCATATTCCCTCCAGTTTCCAGAAATACTGGTTGGAGGGTTATGGATTTCCTGCTTATTCCCTCCAGTTTCCAGAAACACTGGTTGGAGGGTTATGGATTTCCTGCTTATTCCCTCCAGTTTCCAGAAATACTGGTTGGAGGGTTATGGATTTCCTGCTTATTCCCTCCAGTTTCCAGGAATCTTCCAACAGGGATTTCTTCAAAACCTGGGAATTTTTGGAAAGTTACCGGAATTTTGCAACCCTAAAGGGACCCAGGTACACTTTCATGTGTAATTAGTGTCTAAAGCAGAAGGGACTGCAATGAGCTTGTTAATTTACTGTCAATGAGAAACGCAGTCCATGAGAAATGTGTTAGGACAGTACAAACCCATTCATATGCGCTGAGAATCTTATACTATTTTATAAGTGCGATCACACACAGTAGATGGGAAGGCCCTGAGAACAGTTTGATAGGCTGGGTGGTATCCAAACACTCCCAACCTTACCTTTC
The DNA here is from genome assembly GCF_057628025.1 of Oncorhynchus mykiss. Classification (NCBI taxonomy): domain Eukaryota; kingdom Metazoa; phylum Chordata; class Actinopteri; order Salmoniformes; family Salmonidae; genus Oncorhynchus; species Oncorhynchus mykiss. The sequence goes on from NC_143037.1 coordinate 36,948,370, forward strand.
ATAGGGTAAGAGCAGTGACAACATTTGATTTGATTGTCGCAGTGTGTTTTTGCATGAGTGTGTTGGTGGGATATAAGAGAGACAGAAAGAGCAGGAGAGAGAAAGAGAGGAGAGAGGGAAGGAGATGGGGAGTAAGGAAAGGGAGTGTAAGGTAGAGAGGAAACAATGTGTTGGAGTCTCCTTAGCCTATCCCTCTCCCCTCCCCCTCTCCCCCTTGTCCTACCCCTTCAGACGCTCCCTCAAGGCCACCTTTTTGTTCCCCTGCCTGCAGTGTCATTGACATAGAGAGCTGAAAAGGGAGTCGGCAGAGTAGAGCAGGTGATAGACGACAACGGACAGAGATAGAAGGACCCCTGGGCTTATGCAAACACCTCATGCTACTGTGAAGGTTTGTCGGAGCACACCTGCAGCTTGCTTGACTTCCATTCGTTATTGCTTCCAATGACCAAGGAATACTGTAGCTGCAGAGTGATCCCCACAATTCACACCTCCTCCGTGGGACCCCCCCCAGTCGTCCAACTTGGCCTGAAGACGTGTTTTTTTAGTCTACAGAAGGAAGAATCGATCAGGAAATACCTGTAATACACTAGAAAGAGAAAGAGCGTCATCTGACAATATTTTCACTATACAGGTAAGAGGAAACCTCAGCAGGTACTTTAAAACTTTTGTTGACCTTAGCTTAGTTGACCTTAGTATACAGTGCAAACATATGAGATTGTCCCAACTGGTACAGGATAAAACATGTTGTTTTAGATGATGTTTTCACGTGTGGATCAAGTAACTTCATATCAGAGCAAGTTTTTTGAGCAGAACTGTATGCTGTTGCACACCTCACGTTTCTGAGGATCAAGTTACGTTTACTTTAGAATTGGAGAACAGGTAGAGCAGCAATGGAAAAGAGAAAGGCAGTTTAACTGTCTATGCACCAGCTGACCTCAAAATACACACAGCTGAAGAACACAAAGGTCACGCTCCGGGGTGGACAAGTCATCTGGCATTTCAAGCATTTTGGGCCAGATATGGGCTGGTCAATTTTTAGCCGAAGTGGGCATGTAAAAAAAAATGGGCTAAATGATTATTATCTGGCTAATAATGGAGGTCTCAAGGAATAAAATGGGCTGGTGTGGGGGCCTCAAGGGAAAACAGTTGGCTGTTGTGGGGGCCACTAAGAAAAAAAAAGGTCTGTTGTGTGAGAAATTCCAGAGACGATTTCTGGTCCCGGTCCGCCTCTGGCTAGTCAGTTGAAAACAACAGCTGCTGCCCGAAAAAGTAAACACATAACTCTACCTGCTTTGCTTCATAGAATCGTAGGCACTGTAGCCTACTGCACTTAGCTTAGCTTACCATTTAAAAAGGACGACTTGGTAACACTTTAAAATAGCTTTAATGAATAAGCATTGATAAACTATTTATAAACTGTTAATAAATACGTATTTAATTCATTGTAAACATTGATTCACAATGTATAAAGATTTATTCATGAAAGACATCAAATGTTCCCAATGACTTTAAACAAGCTAAGATTCCACTTTGAGAATCTGAAAAACACAACACTTTAACAACACAAAATATCTCAGCTCAGGCAGCATGAATAGATTTGGAGGCAGTCACAAAACCGGGTTACTCGGCTAAAATGGCGATAGGGTGAAAACGTGCCGCTGATATCCAAAGCGGTTCGTATAGATAGAGACAGGGCAGGCAGGGAGGGAGGGTTCAAACTTCAGGGAGCACCAGTCTGCAAAACAAAGGCTCTCCTTCCTCATGTTCCTGTGGTAGATAATCAGGTCCGACTTACCCAACAAAGATTATATTAATGACTAACTGTCAGTGGTCCCACACACTAAAATGTGCCCATAAGCACTGATATGTGGTTGGTGTTGTGGTTTGTTGACTGTTAAATAAACCTGATTGTTCCAGCTAGGAGTTAGGGAGGGTAAGCTGATCTTAGATCTGTGCTTTGGGGGTAACTTCTACCTGAAGTGCAAACAGTGGATTGGGATCGTGGGAGGTTAACAGTGGTATAACAAGTTTAACAAAGGTTGGAATTAAACCCATAGGCCACAGATATTCTCACTTGGTCTACTTAGTTGATTGTTTTACATTGTTCCCAACATCAGAGCAGTTGCTACATTGTAGATTGCGTAGGAAGTTAGGGGATCCATCAAGACTTCTTTTGGGGGCCTCCAATTGTTTCTGAAATGGTGGTGAGAGCGAGAGCGAGCGAGAGAGAGAGAGAAGACAGGAGGCCTGGGCAAAGGCTGGCACTGCAGGAATGCCAACAGGTAGATGGAGCAATGAGAGGACAGGAAGAACAAGCAGACACATTGTACCAGCCGGCTGGCAGACCTGGGCCCGGACAGAGAGGGGTAGGGCTGCTGTGTGTCAAGGGGGAACACATGCAACCTAACCTCCTCATCACAGCTACTGTATCACCTGTCCTGTACCTACTAGCTACCTACCTATCCTGCATTAGCGGAACACAGGTGTCAATCACACCCAAACCAATACCAGAAAGTATACTCAGTCGCCGAAGTGAAAGGAAACCGCTCAGGGATTTCACAATGAGGCCGATGGTGACTTTAAAACATGTTAACTGAGGATGGATCAACAACATTGTAGTTACTCCACAACCTTGTACAGAATACAACTATTCCAAAACATGCATCCTGTTTGCAACAAGGCACTAAAGTAATACTGTAAAAAAATGTGGCAAAGTTATTCACTTTTTGTCCTGAATACAAAGTGTTATGTTTGGGGCAAATCCAATACAACACATTACTGAGTACCACTCTCCATATTTTCAAGCATAGTGGTGGCTGCATCATGTTATGGGTTTGCATGTCATTGGCAAGGACTGGGCAGTTTAGGATAAAAAAAATACATGGAATGGATTTAAGCACAGGCAAAATGCTACTAGAAAACCTGGTTCAGTTAGCTTTCTACCAGACACTGGTGTAACGGTTTTCTGTATGAGAAGGAGAGTCGGACCAAAATGCAGCGTGTAGATTGCGATCCATGTTTTAATAACCAAACGTAAAACACAAATCAATACAAACACTACAAAATAAAGAACGTAACGAAAACCTAAACAGCCCTATCTGGTGAAAACACATAGACAGGAACAATCACCCACAAACACACAGTGAAACCCAGGCTACCTAAATATGGTTCCCAATCAGAGACAATGACGAACACCTGCCTCTGATTGAGAACCATATCAGGCCGAACATAGAACTGGACAAACTAGACATGTAACATAGAATGCCCACTCAGCACACCCTGACCAACCAAAACATAGAAACATACAAAGCAAACTATGGTCAGGGTGTGACAACTGGGAGATGAATTTACCTTTCAGCAGGACAATAACCTAAAACACAAGGCCACATATATACCAGAGTTGCTTACCAAGAAGACAATGAATGTTCCTGAGTGGCCGAGTTACAGTTTTGATTTAAATCTGCTTGAAAATCTTTATAAAGACTTGAAAATGGTTGTCCAGCAGTAAATCAACAACCAATTTGACAGAGCTTGAAGAATTCTTTAAAGAATAATGGGCAAATGTTGCACAATCCAGGTGTGGAAAGCTCTTAGAGACTTACCCAGAAAGACTCACAGCTGTAATCGCTACCAAAGGTAATTCTAAGATGTATTGACTCATGGTATACAATACTGGATGGCTAATGGCTAATGGTTGTGGTACAATAGTGGTGGTGCTATAACACTATCTGGCTGTTGATCAGACTGATGGTTGGCTGGGTGACTTTGAGGCTATGGCCAGAGGGAGGTCCCTGTGGAGGGTGCCCATCCTGACGTCTGCGAAAATCGGGAATAACAAAGAGCTCAGTGTCCATCCCTAGTACTGCCTGATGAGAGTCCCACATAACTGTTCCCCACTCACTAGAAAGATGCTTTCAACAGCTGGGCCTCATTCAGCCGGTGCACAGCGTTTGTGAAATGCTCAGTTTTAGATCATGTCGGTTTCCTGATCGCCCTCGTAAAAGAGGTTTCTTAACTCAACGGTCTTTCCTGGTTAAATAAAAGTGAAATAAATTATATATTTGATGTAGAACAAAAAAAGCCTCTGACAGGAAGAATGAACAATCGTGTCAGCTCTATTCATAACATTTCTATCTACAACGTTATCCTGATGAACATTGCCCATTGGATGCAAGAGGATGCCTAATGACTTTACAGTGGGTTTAGTTGGTAGTAAGCAATGATATACAGTAGCAGTCAAAAGTCTGGACACACCGACTCATTCAAGGGTTTTTCTTTATTTTTTACTATTTTCTAAATAGACAATTTTTTAAATATATTTTTGTTATGTTTAGCTCACACAATATAAGTTAAAAGTATGCATTAAAGTGTCTATAGTAGAATACATGTATCAATGTAACGGTCTCCAAATCCTGATGGCTGCATGGTGGCTTCAATACAGCGCCCCAATATGTCCGTGTTTCAACTACAGACTTTTTGTTGCCCTGGATACGCCCAGAGCAGCCACACGCCTCTGCGGTAGAAGGGAGCTGTGCTAAAGCACAGTTTGTGAGACAAAAAAAAAAAAGAAAAAAAAAGAAGCTAATTCTCATTTTGTCTGTCATAGTTGAAGTGTACCTATGATGACAATTACAGGCCTCTCTCATCTTTTTAAGTGGGAGAACTTGCACAATTGTTGGCTGACTAAATACTTTTTTGCCCCACTGTAGTTGCTGTCACAAACTCCAAATTGAACATAGTTGTCACATACTATATGAATATTCATATCCCACAGAGCAAATATTTTCTGTATTTACATCATTCTTATAAATGCTGTTTTTAAGATCAGGTTTTTGTTTGGTTGACCTCATTTTTGTTGTCACAGTATTCAATTAAACTGATGAATGTAGATTTTGATATCAAAATGCATTTGATAGGATGATTTGGATTGGGACCGATATACAGTTGAAGTCGGAAGTTTACATACACTTAGGTTGGAGTCATTAAAACTAGTTTTTCAAACACTCCACAAATTTATTTTCAATAAACTATAGTTTTGGCAAGTCGGTTAGGACACCTACTTTGTGCATGACACAAGTCATTTTTACAACAATTGTTTACAGACAGATTATTTCACTTATAATTCACTGTATCACAATTCCAATGGGTCAGAAGTTTACATACACTAAGTTGACTGTGCCTTTAAACAGCTTGGAAAATTCCAGAAAATTATGTCATGGCTTTAGAAGCTTCGGATAGGCTAACTGACATCATTTGAGTCAATTGGAGGTTGGATGTTTTTCAAGTGGATGTTTTTCAAGGCCTACCTTCAAACTCAGTGCCTCTTTGCTTGACATCATGGGAAAATAAAAATAAATCAAAAGACCTCAGAAAAAAAATTCTACACCTCCACAATTCTGGTTCATCCTTGGAAGCAATTTCCAAACGCCTGAAGGTACCACGTTCATCTGTAAAAACAATAATATGCAAGTATAAACTCCATGGGACCACGCAGCCGTCATACCGCTCAGGAAGGAGACGCGTTCTGTCTCCTGGAGATGAATGTACTTTGGTGCGAAAAGTGCAAATCAATCCCAGAACAACAGCAAAGGACCTTGTGAAGATGCTGGAGGAAACAGGTACAAAAGTATCTAAAACGAGTCCTATATTGACATAACCTGAAAGGCCGCTCAGCAAGGAAGAAGCCGCTGCTCCAAAACCGCCATAAAAAAGCCAGACTACGGTTTGCAATTGCACATGGGGACAAAGATCGTACTTTTTGGAGAAATGTCCTCTGGTCTGATGAAACAAAAATAGAACTGTTTGGCCATTTTTACCATTGATATGTTTGGAGGAAAAAGGGTGAGGCTGTTACGGTGCGTGAATGAGGACCCAAAAGCGAATTAACTTAAACAGAGCTTCTTTAATTACCAAACATAGGTAGGCTCAGACGGACCGGCAGATTCCGACAGGACAAGACAAGGTTACAGCAAACATGACGACAGTCTGGTTCAGGCATGAAACACAACAAACAAGAATCCGACAAGGACAGGAACAAAAACAGAGAGAGATATAGGGGACTAATCAGAGGGAAAAAGGGAACAGGTGGGAAGAGGGGTGACGAGGTGGTTAGGAGGAGACAAGGCACAGCTGGGGGAAAGAGGGGGAGAAAAGGTAACCTAACAACGACCAGCAGAGGGAGACAGGGTGAAGGGAAAGGACAGAGACAAGACACAACATGACAGTACATGACAGTACCCCCCCACTCACCGAGCGCCTCCTGGCGCACTCGAGGAGGAAACCTGGCGGCAACGGAGGAAATCCTCGATCAGCGCACGGTCCAGCACGTCCCGAGAGGGAACCCAACTCCTCTCCTCAGGACCGTACCCCTCCCAATCTACGAGGTACTGGTGACCACGGCCCCGAGGACGCATGTCCAAAATTCTACGGACCCTGTAGATGGGTGCGCCCTCGACAAGGATGGGGGGGGGGGGGGGGGGAAGACGAGCGGGGGCGCGAAGGACGGGCTTGATGCAGGAGACATGGAAGACCGGGTGGACGCGACGAAGGTATCGCGGAAGAAGAAGTCGAACTGCGACAGGATTAATGACCCGAGAAATACGGAACGAACCAATGAACCGCGGGGTCAACTTGCGAGAAGCCGTCTTAAGGGGAAGGTTCTGAGTGGAGAGCCAAACTCTCTGACCGCGACAATATCTAGGACTCTTAGTTCTACGCTTATTAGCAGCCCTCACAGTCTGCGTCCTATAACGGCAAAGTGCAGACCTGACCCTCTTCCAGGTGCGCTCGCAACGTTGGACAAAAGCCTGAGCGGAGGGGACGCTGGACTCGGCGAACTGAGATGAGAACAGCGGAGGCTGGTACCCGAGGCTACTCTGAAAAGGAGATAGCCCGGTCGCAGACGAAGGAAGCGAGTTGTGGGCGTATTCTGCCCAGGGGAGCTGTTCTGACCAAGACGCAGGGTTACGAAAAGAAAGACTGCGTAAGATGCGACCAATAGTCTGATTGGCCCGTTCTGCTTGACCGTTAGACTGGGGGTGAAAGCCGGAAGAGAGACTGACGGAAGCCCCAATCAAACGGCAAAACTCCCTCCAAAATTGAGACGTGAATTGCGGACCTCTGTCCGAAACGACGTCTGACGGAAGGCCATGAATTCTGAAAACATTCTCGATGATGATTTGTGCCGTCTCTTTAGCAGAAGGAAGCTTAGCAAGGGGAATGAAATGAGCCGCCTTAGAGAACCTATCGACAACCGTAAGAATAACAGTCTTCCCCGCTGACGAAGGCAGTCCGGTGACAAAATCTAAGGCGATGTGAGACCACGGTCGAGAGGGAATAGGAAGCGGCCTGAGACGGCCGGCAGGAGGAGAGTTACCGGACTTAGTCTGCGCGCAGACCGAACAAGCAGCCACGAAACGACGCGTGTCATGCTCCCGGGTGGGCCACCAAAAACGCTGGCGAATGGAAGCAAGCGTACCCCGAACGCCAGGGTGGCCGGCTAACTTGGCAGAGTGAGCCCACTGAAGAACGGCCAGACGAGTAGGAACGGGAACGAAAAGAAGGTTCCTAGGACAAGCGCGCGGCGACGGAGTGTGAGTGAGCGCTTGTTTTACCTGCCTCTCAATTCCCCAGACAGTCAACCCGACAACACGCCCCTCAGGGAGAATCCCCTCGGGGTCAGTGGAGGCTACTGAAGAACTGAAGAGACGAGACAAAGCATCAGGCTTGGTGTTCTTAGAGCCCGGACGATAAGAAATCACGAACTCGAAACGAGCGAAAAACAGCGCCCAACGCGCCTGACGCGCATTAAGTCGTTTGGCAGAACGGATGTACTCAAGGTTCCTATGGTCAGTCCAAACGACAAAAGGAACGGTCGCCCCCTCCAACCACTGTCGCCATTCGCCTAGGGCTAACCGGATGGCGAGCAGTTCGCGGTTACCCACATCATAGTTACGTTCCGACGGCGACAGGCGATGAGAAAAATACGCGCATGGGTGGACCTTGTCGTCAGAGAGGGAGCGCTGAGAAAGAATGGCTCCCACGCCCACCTCTGACGCGTCAACCTCGACAACGAACTGTCTAGAGACGTCAGGTGTAACAAGGATAGGAGCGGATGTAAAACGATTCTTGAGGAGATCAAAAGCTCCCTGGGCGGAAACGGACCACTTAAAGCACGTCTTGACAGAAGTAAGGGCTGTGAGAGGAGCTGCCACCTGACCGAAATTACGGATGAAACGACGATAGAAGTTCGCGAAGCCGAGAAAGCGCTGCAGCTCGACGCGTGACTTAGGGACGGGCCAATCAATGACAGCTTGGACCTTAGCGGGATCCATCTTAATGCCTTCAGCGGAAATAACAGAACCGAGAAATGTGACGGAGGAGGCATGAAAAGTGCACTTCTCAGCCTTCACAAAAAGACAATTCTCTAAAAGGCGCTGGAGGACACGTCGAACGTGCTGAACATGAATCTGGAGTGACGGTGAAAAAATCAGGATATCGTCAAGGTAAACGAAAACAAAGATGTTCAGCATGTCTCTCAGGACATCATTGACTAATGCCTGAAAGACAGCTGGAGCGTTAGCGAGGCCGAAAGGAAGAACCCGGTATTCAAAGTGCCCTAACGGAGTGTTAAACGCCGTCTTCCACTCGTCCCCCTCCCTGATGCGCACGAGATGGTAAGCGTTACGAAGGTCCAACTTAGTGAAAAACCTGGCTCCCTGCAGGATCTCGAAGGCTGAAGACATAAGAGGAAGCGGATAACGATTCTTCACTGTTGTGTCATTCAGCCCTCGATAATCTATGCAGGGGCGCAGAGACCCGTCCTTCTTCTTGACAAAAAAAACCCCCGCTCCGGCGGGAGAGGAGGAGGGGACTATGGTACCGGCGTCAAGAGCTACAGACAAATAATCTTCGAGAGCCTTACGTTCGGGAGCCGACAGAGAGTATAGTCTACCCCGGGGGGGGGGTGGTTCCCGGAAGGAGATCAATACTACAATCATACGACCGGTGTGGAGGAAGAGAGGTGGCCCTGGACCGACTGAACACCGTGCGCAGATCGTGATATTCCTCCGGCACCCCTGTCAAATCACCAGGCTCCTCCTGTGAAGAAGAGACAGAGGAAACAGGAGGGATAGCAGACATTAAACATTTCACATGACAAGAGACGTTCCAGGAGAGGATAGAATTACTAGACCAATTAATGGAAGGATTATGACAAACTAGCCAGGGATGGCCCAAAACAACAGGTGTAAAAGGTGAACGAAAAATTAAAAAAGAAATGGTTTCACTATGATTACCAGAAACAGTGAGGGTTAAAGGTAGCGTCTCACGCTGAATCCTGGGGAGAGGGCTACCATCCAGGGCGAACAAGGCCGTGGGCTCCTTTAACTGTCTGAGAGGAATGTCATGTTCCCGAGCCCAGGTCTCGTCCATAAAACAGCCCTCCGCCCCAGAGTCTATTAAGGCACTGCAGGAAGCTGACGAACCGGTCCAGCGTAGATGGACCGACAAGGTAGTGCAGGATCTTGAAGGAGAGACAGGAGTAGTAGCGCTCACCAGTAGCCCTCCGCTTACTGACGAGCTCTGGCCTTTTACTGGACATGAAGTGACAAAATGACCAGCGGAACCGCAATAGAGACAGAGGCGGTTGGTGATTCTCCGTTCCCTCTCCTTAGTCGAGATGCGGATACCTCCCAGCTGCATGGGCTCAGCACCCGAGCCGGCAGAGGAAGATGGTAGTGATGCGGAGAGGGGGGCGACGGAGAGCGCGAGCTCCTTTCCACGAGCTCGGTGACGAAGATCAACCCGTCGCTCAATGCGAATAGCGAGTTCAATCAAGGAATCCACGCTGGAAGGAACCTCCCGGGAGAGAATCTCATCCTTTACCTCTGCGCGGAGACCCTCCAGAAGACGAGCGAGCAAGGCCGGCTCGTTCCAGCCACTGGAGACAGCAAGAGTGCGAAACTCAATAGAGTAGTCTGTTATGGATCGATTGCCTTGACATAGGGAAGACAGGGCCCTGGAAGCCTCCTCCCCAAAAACAGATCGATCAAAAACCCGTATCATCTCCTCCTTAAAGTCCTGATACTGGTTAGTACACTCAGCCCTTGCCTCCCAGATTGCCGTGCCCCACTCACGAGCCCGTCCAATAAGGAGAGATATGACGTAGGCGACACGAGCAGTGCTCCTGGAGTAAGTGTTGGGCTGGAGAGAAAACACAATATCACACTGGGTGAGGAACGAGCGGCATTCAGTGGGCTCCCCAGAGTAACACGGCGGGTTATTGATTCTGGGCTCCGGAGATTCGAAAGCCCTGGAAGTGGCCGGTGGATCGAGGCGGAGATGGTGAACCTGTTCTGTGAGGTTGGAGACTTGGGTGGCCAGGGTCTCAACGGCATGTCGAGCAGCAGACACTTCCTGCTCGTGTCTGCCTAGCATCGCTCCCTGGATCCCGACGGCTGAGTGGAGAGGATCCGAAGTCGCTGGGTCCATTCTTGGTCGGATTCTTCTGTTACGGTGCGTGAATGAGGACCCAAAAGCGAATTAACTTAAACAGAGCTTCTTTAATTACCAAACATAGGTAGGCTCAGACGGACCGGCAGATTCCGACAGGACAAGACATGGTTACAGCAAACATGACGACAGTCTGGTTCAGGCATGAAACACAACAAACAAGAATCCGACAAGGACAGGAACAAAAACAGAGAGAGATATAGGGGACTAATCAGAGGGAAAAAGGGAACAGGTGGGAAGAGGGGTGACGAGGTGGTTAGGAGGAGACAAGGCACAGCTGGGGGAAAGAGGGGGAGAAAAGGTAACCTAACAACGACCAGCAGAGGGAGACAGGGTGAAGGGAAAGGACAGAGACAAGACACAACATGACAGTACATGACAGAGGCTTGCAAACCAAAGAACACCATCCCAACTGTGAAGCACGGGGGTGGCAGCATCATGTCATGGGGGTGCTTTGCTGCAGGAGGGACTCGTGCACTTCACAAAATAGATGGCTTCAGGAGGATGGACAATTATGTGGATATATTGAAGCAACATCTCAAGACATCAGTCAGGAAGTTAAAGCTTGGTCACAAATGGATCTTCCAAATGGACAATGACCCCAAGCATACCTCCAAAGTTGTGGCAAAATGGCTTAAGAACAACAAAGTCAAGGTATTGGAGTGACCTCAATCCCATAGAAAATTTGAGGGCAGAACTGAAAAAGGCCTACAAACCTGACTCAGTTACACCAGCTCTGTCAGGAGGAATGGGCCGCAATTCACCCAACTTATTGTGGGAAGCTTGTAGAAGGCTACCCGAAACGTTTGACCCAAGTTAAACAATTTAAAGGCAATGCTACCAAATACTAATTGAGTGTATGCAAACGTCTAAACCACTGGGAATGTGATGAAAGAAATGAAAGCTGAAATAAATAATTCTCGCTACTATTATTCTGACATTTCACATTCTTAAAATAAAGTGGTGATCCTAACTGACCTAAAACAGGGAATTTTTACGAGGATTAAATGTCAGGAATTGTGAAAAACGGAGTTTAAATGTATTTGGCTATGGTGTATGTAAACTTCCGACTTCAAATGTATGTAAATATGTAAAAATACATTACATTTATACACCTTACTTTATGATAAAATTCCACCAAATGCTGAATTATTTGTGACTACCGTGAGTGTAATCTCCTTAAATTAGGTCAGAATGTAATCATATTCTGAAGGGAATAACATAATGGTACTCCGCCTGCATGAGGACGTAGACCTTTATGACCTACTGTATAATATGCTCTTGAATGAAATCCTGTTAACCATTTGGGATTATGTACACACTGCTTGATGCTAAAAATAGATTTTACATGGTTTCTGGCCCGTTATTTTTACTAGAAACTATCTGAACACGTCATTAAAATATATATAATCTGGATTTTCATTCATTCTCAGATAATCCACACCAAAAACAAAGAAGAGAAAGGGGGAAAAAGAGGGAGTGCCAATTAAGACCAAAGAAAGAGAGAAAAGGATACAGAACACCCCTTCAAGATGGCGCAGATCCCTCAGATGTGGCACACCAAGGTGATGCCCCAGGAAGAGAATGTGGACCTGGACAAAATGGTTGCTTTTGGTAGCCAGCCCGAGTGCTCCATCTGCTACAACACCTACGACAATGTCTTCAAGACGCCCAAGCTGCTGGAGTGCACCCACACATTCTGCCTGGAGTGCCTGTCGCGCCTCATGGCCATTTCGCTAGGAGAACAGGAAGGAGGCAGCAGCAAGATCCCTTGTCCATTCTGCCGCCACCCTACCCTCCTAACCAAGGAGGGTCCGCCTGCTCTGGCCACCAGCCAAGAGGTACTGTGTAAACTACCCAGCCACCAGCAGCACGAGGAACCTGTGTGGCTTGATGGGGAGAAGCTGTGCTACAAGCGGCCACTGGAAGCCAACCCCGGAACACCCAGCTCCACCACAGCCTTCTGCATCTCCATCGACATCGGGGCCAGCAAGGCAGGTGAGGTCCTTGCTCAGACATGGCCCCAGCACATAGGCTTCCTGGAGCGTCTGAACGGCTGGAAGCGGCTGCTGCTCTTCATCGTGTTGATGGTGCTGCTGGTGGTCATCGTGCTGTGGCCCCTGCAGTGCATTGTCACCACGGGCAATATGCGCTGCATGCCGCGCTCCGTGGGCTCAGGACACGGCTTCACCGCCACCACCGCTACCCCATTCACCAGGATACCCAGTCTCACAAAGGGAGCCTTTAATTAAAAGACATGATATGTAGTAGGCCAGATAACTGGTTCACACGTCCACAGATCGCCAGAGTGCTTATTGAAAAGCACATGGCCAAGTGGTTAAGGCCCACGGCCATCAGTTAGGGGCTCGTAAGGAAGCATTTCACGGTAAGGTCTACACCTGTGACTAATCAAATTTGATTTGATTTGATACAAAAAATACTGAATATAGAACTCAACGGTGAGAGGCACACTCGCATCCAATTGTTTTAACAATTGATAACGGTATGCTCAGTGTTATTTTTCTGACAAGAAAGTTACATATAACATTCATAATGAAATTCATACATGAATTCCAATCCTTGCACTTTGATTTAACTGATATTGTTTGAGATTTTCCTTTATAAAATTGTTATTTTGTATTAAAAATACAATATGTGGATTAAATATGTTGTAATATTCAGACACAATCTGGGTGAAATCTATTCATATCTACAGTATCAGATTTGTTGGCCACAGTACAACAGTATAGGTAATTTTTCTCAAACCAAATCCGTCCGACATTACTTTCACAACACACTGAAAGCATTATTGTCGTGTATCCAAGTCAGAGCAGACATTGAAACTCAATACCTTAGAAACCTCCACTCAAAATGTTCAGTTAGAGAACAAAGTTCAGCTGTCTTATCTGATTTGAAAATAAGAGTATGCCAAAACACAATGCTGAAATTGTAAGTGTATATAAATGTATAGTTCATTGTACTATTCTGATATATATTTAGTTTACAATACTACAATAAATGAAAAACAACACAGGCATGGTCTAGGTTTAGGGAAATATTGCAGAGCTTTGTACAGCACTTACCTAATCAGGATTGACCAGAATGACATAGACATGAATGGTTGGTCTTGGTAGGAACTAATGATTCATGGTGTTTCCCACTTCCTGTTAGAATCTGTTTATTTCATTTGTATTAAATATATTGTTTCTTATTTTTTTACATTACAAAAACAAACATATACATACTAACAACTTACAGACACACACAAACATTGACTACATCTCCTCTGCCCAGACCTGGATGCTCACACCCCCATTCCTAGTGCCTGCATTATTGTTTGCCACTTGGCCTTAAATTGTACCAATTTGTTTTTCCTCGGTCGCCCATGCCATTTCAACATTTGAAAAATAAATAATTTGATTTTCCCATTGTGTCAATGATGGCGGATTGTTTGACTACCACGTTTCTTTGTACGTTTTTTTCAAGAAGTGTGATTCCTGTAAGTATCTTATCTGGGCACACACCATATGACCAGTCAGGATTTTCCCAACACACAACCATTATTACTAACAACAAGGTTGTAAACTGCTTCAAAGGAAAAGTGAACCCTTCCTGCTACAGTAAGGAGTGGCCTTTCCAGTTAGGGGTTCTCTTTTTACAGTAGTGAGTGGTCTTTACAGTAGTGAGTGGTCTTTACAGTAGGGAGTGGTCTTTACAGTAGTGAGTGGTCTTTACAGTAGGGAGTGTGGATATGAGGCTGATAAACAGCTACTGTAGAATGCAATAAAAAAGCTATAGAGAGACTTTTATTACCCTAACAGATATGCAAAGTTATAAGATATAATTGCTTTAGTTTATTTCCTCCTAAAATAATGCATTTCTTCCTCCTGAAAGGAAAATATATGGTTTTATGAAAGGCATGGACATTGATTGGCAAGTCACATTACAGCACACAAGAGCATAACAACAAAAGAGGAGTATAACTGAGTACAGCTAACTAAATATGACATAAGAAAATAGTTGCATTATTTGGTCTTTAGCTTTTACTTAAGAAATAACACATTTCTTGCAGAAGAAAATCACTTCACATTTCTCTGCTTATAAAGTCAATTTTGTGTTAACTGTCCAAGGACATCAGCAAATCACATTACTACAGCACTCAAGAAGGCACTAAACTATCATTACATAGAGACAGGAATGAGCGGAGATCATATTTCCTTCATACATTTTTATTAAACTATTAAATATTTAATGATGTTGTTATTTCTGACCATCTCATTGCATCAGCGCTATATGCCTGGACAGAAGGCGTTTGGGTCAGTGCAAGAGGGGGGGAACAGTCTTCATCCGAACACAGGAACAGTCAGTATACCACTACTCAAATCAGGCATATTGCAACCAACAAAGGAACAAGTATTTCTCTTTTTACTATGTCGACATCATATTCAAGTAAATGTAAAGAGCAGATATACAATAACTGATATAATTACTGTATACCTCCAAGAACACCGGTTTAGCTTATAATTCATAATCATGATGTTATTATCAATGGTGTAATAACACCAAAATAGACACACAAATAATAATAATGATCTTATAGAAAACAAAATGCTTCAAAAGAAAATAGGAAATGAAAAGAAAACTTACAACACTGACGGCGTATACGTCGAGCAGACTATCATCATACTGTACTCTTTAAACAGCCAACGGCCATCCTGACAGTCACAGATCACAAGCCCTCAGCTAAAGGACTCAGAAGCCTCAAACAGAATTTCAAGTACTGTGTTAGGGGCTAATTTCCACCTAAGTAAAGTTTTCACTCAGTGAACATTTCTCATAAGTAGAAGTTAGGATTCGCCCCTCAATTTCTCACCACATAACAAAAAGTTTGGACCCATAGAGGCAAAGTGAAATACAATACAAAATCATCAACATCATCATCATCATGATCATCAGTGCAACATTATTAAGAAAACAGAAAGCAAAAAATTAACTTTTCATTCATTGGGCAAGATTAGGAGTTAGGCAGGCAGTTGAACGACGGAGAGAGATAATTGCACAAAATGTTCAGTGATCACTTCAGAATAGCATACAACTTAATTTCAAAATAGCTACAGCTACCAGTGATTTCAGAATATACAGTGCGCTCCAAAAGTATTGAGACAGTGACACATTTGTTGTTGTTTGTGCTCTGCACTCCAGCGCTTGACATCTGAAATTATATATGAGGTTAAAGTGCAGACTTCATCCATACCAGGTGAACCATTTAGAAATTACACCACTTTTTGTACATAGTCCTCCCCATTTTAGGGGACCAAAAGTATTGGGCCAAATTCACTTATATGTGTATTAAAATTGTCAAAAGTTTACTATTTGGTCCCATATAGCATGAAATGATTACATCAAGCTTGTGACTCTACAAAGCATTTGCTGTTTGTTTTGGCTGTTTCAGATTATTTTGTGCCCAATAGAAATGAATGGTAAATAATGTATTGTTTCATTTTGGAGTCACTTTTATTGTAAATAAGAATAGAATGTTTCTAAAAAACTGCTACATGAATGTGGATGCTACCATGATTATGGATAGTCCTGAATTAATTGTGAATAATGATGAGTCAGTAAGTTAGACGCACAAACATGCTAACCTCTCACCATGACAATAACAGGGGAGGTTAGCATTCTAGGGGATTATGATATTTGTGTGTCTAACTTTCTCACTTATACACTTATACACTTATACACGATTCATTCAGGACTATCCGTAATCATGGTAAAAATGTGCAGGAGTACAGAGCCAAAACAACAATAGTTTTGGAGCTCAATGTAGCATGAATACAGTATTGAGAATGAAATATCCTACTAGGACTGATTTAGCTTTCTGAAATACAGACATTTCGGCTAAAAGGGAAATACTGAAAATCCATACTTTCAGTATTACTGAAAGTTACTGCATTGGTGTTAGGATGAGCAAGAGACGATGTAGCAAATGCGGCCCTCAGATGTGCTGCCAAGCCTTAGTTAAAAAGGCCTGAACCATGTACAAGTACAGCCCGACTCACACAGCAGGTAACACAACCTCTATGTAGCCAAACAACCGGCTTGTTCAAAAGGATGACATCATTGTGCCGCTGGCTAAATCCAGTGTGAACATCTTCAACATTAGATTTTTATGCAAAATGCTAAGAATAGTTAGCATGACGTCTGTCAGAAAGAAGCCACTGCCCATGACGTACATGTATATTTAAAAATATATTACAGAAGGCTCTTTGCTGTGCGGCGCCTCCCTCCTTATGACATCAGTAACGTCGGTTTTTACTCCCACCATCGTCACGCCTGGATTATAGCCATCTTGTAGATTGCTTTTTGGACATAAATCTATTATTTAATCTTGGGCTGTAGGCCATCTGGCCCAGTAATGTTTGGCTAAAGACTTCAGCGATGGCAGCCCACGTCAGTGAGCCAGGCTAGCATCCTGACTCCTCTTCTGTCCTCTCCCATCTTCTCCTATCTCTCGCTTGGCAGATGTTTAACCCTGTTTGTTATGCCATTCGATTAGGATGAAAACCTTTGCAGACTTTGTCTGAGGCCAACGTTGACCTCAAACTATGTTAATTTCCCGCATATAAACCAGGATGTGCAGAGCACATAATAAACAAAAACAGAAAAAAACGTATCCTGTGCATTACAAAATCACACCATTAATAACAATAAAATAAACAAGAATCCATTGAAAGGACACAGATTCAAACTAAATAAATATAAACATTTCATGAGTAAGTCTGGAGAGGAGCTTGTTAATATTGACTGAATAGGCGCTCAGCAACTGTAATGGTGGAATCACTAAAGTAGATGAGCATGCACGTCTTCTATTGGCACAAGAGATCATCGGTGGGACAAACAAGTACATCTCAAACTATATTGAAGAAATACTTCCCAGTACAGAAATGGAAAATATCTTTGTGGCAAATGGAAAATCCCTTTGTCAGTGAGTTGGGGTATTTTTTTTTATACCCCAACTCACTGACAAAGGGCCATTGCAAATACCCTGACTTTCCTCGACTTTCAAAATGAAGGTATGAGAGAGGGTTGAGTAAGCTTGTCTGCGCCAGTGCCTCACGTGGTAAAATCGCTCAACACTGCAGTAATGACTGCTGCTAGCAAGAATAGAACATTGCTGAAGTCTTTGATTCAAGTAGATGACAGCCAGCAGAGAGAGAGAGAGAGAGCGAGAGGGAGAGAGAGATAGAGGAGCAAATTCTGAGAGCGAGGAGAGAAATCTTCTCAAAATCTTTCTTGTCCCATCCACCTCACGACGGAACACGACAGAGAAAAGCATCACTTAAACATTGATATCACACAAGAGTACACAATGGTTTGTTTCTTTTCTCGATTTAGTTTGAGTCAACAGAAATAAGCAAAGGACATTTGTTGGGCCGGTGGGATGGTTGATAGATAGGGGATTTGGGTGGTGAGATGGAACAACTGTGGGAGGAGGAAGGGGGATACAGACACGTCTGTAGACAAGGCACTGTCAGTAAATGGTAGAGCCTGTAGAAGAGACATGAAGTCATGTGGGGGTCATAGAGAGAGAGAGAGAGAGGGGATGGGGGATGAAGATAGAAGGACAAGAGCCCTGCGCTACACCCCTCTCTCCGTGGAGGGGGGATGCTCCAGACAGCCAGCAGGGCAGCAGAAGGGGAGAGACTAGGAGGTGTCAGGACCTCCACCTTCACCCCAGGTAGGGTCCACCGCCAGGGGGTCCGGGGCCAGAGCTCCACAGGCCCCCCATGGATCAGGCGCTGGCGAAGAGGCACCTCTGTTGAAACTGAAGCACACACAATGGCACACCGTGTTACACAGAACCACTTCTAATAGAAATGCACACAATAAAACACAACTAATGAATCCTATAATCACTACTCCTTCAGAGTAATGGCGTCAGAGGGGATGGCTTCCGTTTTACGGGCTCCTAACCAAATTGTGCTATTGTGGGTTTATTCGCATTGTTTGTAACTTATTTTGAACATAATGTTGCTGCTACCGTCTCTTAAGACCAAAAAGAGCTTCAAGATATCAGAACAGCGACTACTCACCTCGAACTGGAAGAAGATTTTTGAGTCTGACACGAAGGATACACTGTTGCTCTTGGACCAGGCCCAAATCCCCTTCATTCACATTAAGAAATGACAGAGATACAAGGGGACAGATCCGGGTGCCTTGTGAGAATTCGTCAGCAAGTGGGTAACTCGCCTCTACCAATACGTTCGATTGGCCAACGTGCAATTACTAGAGAATAAACTGGATGAGCTCCGTTCGAGAATATCCTACCAATGGGATATTAAAACCTGTAATATCTTATGTTTCAAGGAGTCGTAGGTAAACGACGACACAGATAATATACAGTTGGCTGGGTTTTTAGTCCATCGGCAGGACAGAACAGCAATGTTTGGTAGGACGAGGGGTGGTTGTGTGTGTATATTTGTCAATAACAGCTGGTGTGCGATGTCTAATATTAAGGAAGTCTCGAATGATTGCTCGATAAGCTGAACACCACACTATCTATATTTTCCGTAGCCATCTAATTACCACCACAAACCAATTCTGGCACTAAAACCGCACTCAGTGAGCTGTATGTGGCCATAAACAAACTAGAAAATGCTGATCCAGATGCAGCGCTCCTAATGGACGGGGACATTAATGCAGACAAACATAAATCCGTTTTCACCTCATTTCTACCATCATGTGCAACCAGAGGAAAAACAACTCTAGACCATCTTTACTCCACACACAGAGACATGTACAAAGCTTTCCCTCACCCTCCATTTGGCAAAACTGACCATAATTCTATCCTCCTGATTCCTGCTTACGAGAAAAAACTAAAGCAGGAAGTACCAGTACTCAATACGGAAGTGGACAGATGATGCGGATGCTAAGCTACAGGACTGTTTTGCTAGCACAGACTCGAATATGTTCCGCGATTCATCCAGTGGCATTGAGGAGTATACCACCTCAGTCACTGGCTTCATAAATAAGTGCATCGACGACATTGTCGCCACAGTGACCGTACGTACATATCCCAACCAGAAGCCATGGATACAAGCAACATCCGCACCGAGCTAAAAGAAAAGAGGGAATGCATTCAATTGAATCAGAGAGGTGTGGAGAGCTGCCTTAATCGACATCCACGTCTTCGGCGCCCATGGTACAGTGGGTTAACTGCCTTGCTCAGGGGCAGAACGACAGATTTTTACCTTGACAGGTCGGGCTAAAGGCTAGAGCTGCTGCTTTCAAGGAGCGGGACACTAATCCGGACATTTATAAGAAATCCCACTATACAAAGTGTCAATACAGGACTAAGCTTGAATCCTACTACACCAGCTCTGACGCTTGTCGGATGTGGCAGGGCTTGAAAACTATTACGGACTACAAAGGGAAGCCCAGCCGCAAGCTGTCCAGTGTAGCGAGACTACCAGACGGTCTAAATGCTTTTTGTGCTCACTTCGAGGCAATCAACACTGAACCATGCATGACAGGACCAGCTGTTCTGGACGACAGTGTGATCACGCTCTCCGTAGTCAATGTGAGCAAGACTTTTAAATAGGTCAACGTTCACAAGGCCGCAGGCCAGACGGATTACAAGGACGAGTACTCCGAGCATGCGCGGACCAACTGTCAAGTGTTTTCACAGACATTTTCAACCTCTCCCTGTCTGTAATACCTACATGTTTCAAGCATACCACCACAGTCCCTGTGCCCAAGGAAGTGAAGGTAACCTGCCTAAATGACTACCGCCCTGTAGCACTCACGTCAGTAGCCATGAAGTGCTTTGAAAGGCTTGTCATGGCTCACATCAACAGCATCCTCCGGGAAACCCTAGACCCACTCCAATTTGCATACGCCACAACAGATCCACAGATGATGCAATCTCAATTGCACTCCACACTGCCCTTTCACACCTGGACAAAAGGAGAATGCGAGAATGCTGTTCATTGACTACAGCTCAGCGTTCAACACCATAGTGCCCACAAAGCTCATCACTAAGCTAAGGACCCTGGGACTAAACACTACCGCTGCAATTTGATCCTGGACTTCCTGACGGGCTGCCCCCAGGTGGTAAGGGTAGGCAACAACACATCTGCCGCACAGCTACTCAACACGGGGCCCCTCAGGGGTGCTTGCTTAGCCCCCTCCTGTACTCTCTGTTCACCAACAACTGTGTGGCCAAGCACAACCTGATCACCGACAACAATAAGACAGCCTATAGGGAGGAGGTCAGAGACCTGGCAGTGTGGTGCCAGGACAACAACCTCTCCCTCAATGTCAGAAAGACAAAGGAGCTGATCGTGGACTACAGCAAAAGGAGGGCCGAACACCCCTCCTCTGCACTAGTGGAGCAGGTTGGGAGCTTCAAGTTCCTTGATGTCCACATCACCAACAAACTATTATGGTCCAAACACACCAAGACAGTTGTGAAGAGGGCACGACAATGCCTTTCCCTCAAGAGACTGAAAATATTTGGCATGGGTCTCCAGATCCTCAAAAAGTTCTACAGCTGCACCATCGAAAGCATCCTGACAGGTAGCATCACTGCCTGGTATGGCAACAGCTTGGTATCCCGACCGAAAGGCACTACAGAGGGTAGAGCGTACGGCCCAGGACATTACTGGGACCAAGCTTCCTGCCATCCAGGACCTATATACTAGACGGTGTGAAGGAAAGCCCAAAAAATTGTCAAAGACTCTAGTCACCCAAGTCATACTGTTCTCTCTACTACCGTGCGGCAAGCTGTACCGGAACGCCAAGTCCAGGTCCAAAAGGCTCCTTAACAGCTTCTACCCCTAAGCCATAAGACTGATGAACAATTAATCAAAATGGCCACCTGTACTATTTGCATTGACCCCACCCCCCTTTGTTTTTACACTGCTGCTACTATGCTTAGTCACTTTACCCCTACCTACATGTACATATTACCTTGACTAACCTTACCTCGCACATTGACTCTGTACTGGTATCCCCTATATATAGCCTTGTTAATGTTATTTCATTTTGTACTGTTGTTTATTTTGTAAATATTTTCTCAACTCTATTTTCTTAAAACTGCATTGTTGGTTAAGGGCTTGTAAATAAGCATTTCATGGTACCTGTTGTATTCGGCGCATGTGACAAATACAATTTGATTTGATTTACTGATTTGCAAAGTGTTTTTGTGATGTCTTTCCTCATCTGGAATATTTGTGGAACCCATTGACAGAGAAGTATTGGTTATATGTCCATTTCAACTGTCTTGTATCTTATCAGACAACCCGCCCCTGCCGCCCCGTCCCTACATGGGATCTATTTAAGATGATGGATGTCATGTATGCACTGGTGTCTCATGCTGCTGTAACTAGTTGTTACTCACTATGCTTGCTGTTTCTGTAAGAAACTTTCTTTGCGACTACTTGCTATCTGTGTTTGAACCTCATCTGTGTCGTTCAATATTCTCATGTTGCAATTTTTGACTGAAGGGGGGATGTCATTGATTGTGAGGATCAACCATGATGCTGATCTTCTGTTGTCAGTCAATAGCTGGCTACAAACTAGCTAGCTAAGTAGAATTAGTCTTGGGAGTAGCCTATTGTAAAACTTTGTTGTTTGTTCCCAATGCCAGCTTTCGGGCAAAGTCGGTGCGCTCAGTGAACACATACCACATCACAGAGAATCCTCCCTCATCCTTACAAGGAGGAAGTAACCTATACTAGGCTAGCTATGCAGATGTATGCGCTGATATACATTGAGCATCAATGTTTTCTCGTCATGAGCATGGAGATGGTCCTTATCACAGTCATACGATAGTTTATCTCTATGCGGTCAATAATTTGTGGAAGAACCTTTGGCGACGATTACAGCTTTGAGTCATCTTGGGTATGTCTGTATCAGCTTTGCATATCCGGATTTGGGGATTTTCTCCCATTCTTCCTTGCTGGTTTTCTCAAGCTCTGTTAAGTTAGATGGGGAGCGGCTATTTCTGTCGTTATCTGTCGTTATCATCATGACAGAAATGCCTATAGGGTGTTGCTGTATACAGTTGAAGTCGGAAGTTTACATACACCTTAGCCAAATACATTCAAACTCAGTTTTTCACAATTCCTTACATTTAATCCTAGTAAAAATTCCCTGTCTTAGGTCAGTTAGAATCACCACTTTATTTTAAGAATGTGAAATGTCAGAATAATAGTAGAGAGAATAATTTATTTCAGCTTTTGTTTCTTTCATCACATTCCCAGTGCGTCAGAAGTTTACATACACTCAATTAGTATTTGGTAGATTTGCCTTTAAATTGTTTAACCTGGGTCAAATGTTTTGCGTAGCCTTCCACAAGCTTCCCACAGTAAGTTGGGTGAATTTTGTCCCATTCTTCCTGACAGAGCTGGTGTAACTGAGTCAGGTTTGTAGGCCTCCATTGTGTGACGGCCCTAAATTTTTCTGAACCGTCTCAGTGCTTCTCCTTCCAAGAGGGTGCTTTCCCTTTAATTCCCAATTAAATAGCCAGCATCAGCTGCGCAAAAGTGGGGTTGTGATGGAGACGTGCATGAGGATGTGTTCAACCCTCAGTTCCGAAGCGTCTCTATTCCGTTTGTTTTGTTGCCATTAAACGTGTGTTTTGTAGCATAATAGAGTTTACCCAGGATCGGATCCACTCTATACGGTGATGATTTATGTAGTTAGTTGTAGTTGAGGACTTGGTAAGAGTTGATATGCTTTAAAGTTCTGTGGTAAAATAATTGTTATATTGATTGTATGATTAATACTGGGTTTACACTACACTTGAATGAATGGACAAACATTGTGTGACAAAGGTCACTTGAGTTCCCTGAACTCCTTTACCGGGCTGGACTCTTTTTAGGCCCGAGGTACAGGACATTTCTGGATGAACCAGAACTCATTGTGTTATATTATATGTGTGTGTAATATTTTGTTGGTAATACACGGTAACCCACGCAAAAGAATACAGTTGTTTTTTAAGTTCTTTCCAATTTTTTAAGGGTTTATGAAAAGTTTATTTCCATCCTGACTTTTACATAAGTCCTTTGTATTGGTGTAGACTTGACGGACCAGATGGGACTCATTCCCTCCCAAACCAAAAGGAGAAACCAATGTTTTCTCTGGTAGGCACAACCTACCTGGCACCCCTATAAAGAATAACCTCAAGTCAAAACCGTTACAATGCTCGTACACGCTTTTTCAGTTCTGCCCACAAATTTTCTATAGGATTGAGGTCAGGGCTTTGTGATGGCCACTCCAATACCTTGACAATTCTATTTTTGTTTCATCAGAACAGAGGACATTTCTCCAAAAAGTATGATCCTTGTCCCCATGTGCAGTTGCAAACCATAGTCTGGCTTTTTTATGGCGGTTTTTGAGCAGTGGCTTCTTCCTTGCTGAGCGGCCTTTCAGGTTATGTCAATATAGGACTCATTTTACTGTGGAAATAGATGCTTTTGTACCTGTTTCCTCCAGCATCTTCACAAGGTCCTTTGCTGTTGTTCTGGGATTGATTTACACTTTTCGCACCTTGCGCACTATTGTTTGTACAGATGAACGTGATATCTTCAGGCGTTTGGAAATTTCTCCCAAGGATGAACCAGACTTGTGGAGGCCTACAATTTCTTTCTGAGGTCTTGGCTGATTCATTTTGATTTTACAATGATGTCAAGCAAAGAGGCACTGAGTTTGAAGGTAGTCCATGAAATACATCCACAGGAACACCACCAATTGACTCAAATGGTGTCAATTAGCCTATCAGAAGCTTCTATAGCCATAACATCATTTTCTGGAATTTTCCAAGCTATTTAAAGGCACAGTCAACTTAGTGTATGTAAACTTCTGACCCACTGGAATTGTGATACAGTGAATTATAAGTGAAGTAATCTATCTGTAAACAACTGTTGGAAAAATTAGTTGTGTCATGCACAATGTAGATGTCCAAACCAACTTGCCAAAAGTTTGTTAACAAGACATTTGTGGAGTGGTTGAAAAACAAGTTTTAATGATTCCAACCTAAGTGTATGTAAACTTCAACTGTATATTCAGAGCCACATCCCTGTAATGCTTAGAGAAGATCTCATGTTAAGTGTTATTGAAGCATTGTGGACGTCCCGTGTACTCCCTCTCCGGCCTCTAGAAGACCAGGCTGCTAGTTATGGCGTACACCTGTCACCATCGTTACGCGCACCTGCGTGTTATCAGACTCACCTGGACTCCCATCACTTACCTGATAAACTTCCCGATGTATGTCACTCCCTTTGGTTCCTTCCCCAGGCGTTATTGTTTCTGTTTCATGTCTGTGTTTCTTGTTTTGTATTATGTTACCTTTATTTTATTAAAAACACTCACTCCCTGAACTTGCTTCCCGACTCTCAGCACACGTTGTTACAGTGGATGTAGGTACACCTACCTCATCTAAATCCCATTATTTGAGGGTGTAGCTAAGTGCTAATTGTCAGTATGTAGATAATGTATGAAATGCTTGATAGTGTATGTGATGTAAACAGGTCTACTTTCTTGGGGACCTGAATATTGACTGTTTTTCCATTAAGGTATCCGCTCAAGAAGAAGCTTCTCACTAACTAGTGCCAATAATCTGGTTCAGATTATTAATCAACCTATAATGGTATTTATAAACACTACAGGAACTATATCATCCACATGTATTGATCACATTTTTACTAATACTGTAGAACTTTGTTCTAAAGCTGTATCCATTGGATGCATATAGTGGTTATATCCAGGAAAGCCAAGGTTCCAAAAACTGGGCCTAAAATGGTATATAAGAGATCATACAAAATATTAAGCTGTGATTTATGTGGACATATTTGTTGGTGTGATGTGCTTAATAAGCAGCATCCACACATGGCAATTGATGGATTTATGAAATTGTTCTAAAAATTACTGATAAACATGCAGCTGTTAAGAAACTGACTGTTAGAACTATTAAGGCTCCAGGGATTGATGAGTAATTGAACAAGTCTACGGTTGAAAGAGATGGGGCAAAAGGAGTGGCAAATAAGTATGTCTTCACATCTGAATGGCCAACTTTAATTGACTGAAAAACAGTACCAGTCAAATGTTTGGACATACCTACTCATTCAAGGGTTTTTCTTTATTTGTACTATTTTCAACATTGTAGAATACTAGTGAAGACATCACAACTATGATATAACACATTGAATCATGTAGTAACCAAAAAAAAGTGTTAAACAAATCAAAATATACTTTATGTTTCAGATTCTTCAAAGTAGCCACCCTTTGCCTTGATGACAGCTTTGCACACTCTTGGGCAGTATCGGCAGGACATTAGGCTATTTCAATCCTACAGGTGGTTATGTTATGTTTTGCCCCATTGGGCTCCCGAGTGGCGCAGCGGTCTAAGACACTGCATCCCAGTACAAGAGGCGTGACTGCAATACCTGGTTCAAATCCAGGCTGCATCGAATCCGGACGTGATTGGGAGTCCCATTGGGCGGTGCACAATTGGCCCAGTGTCGTCTGGGGTAGGCCGTCATTGTAAATAAGAATTTGTTCTTAACTGACTTGCCTGGTTAAATAAAACATTGTGACTAGCATTTATTTGTGGTTCTGGGGGGTTTATTACTATACTCTATGTTGTGTGATGGTATATCATGGCTGAGTTGTGCCTCTCTGCAGCATTCTACTGTCTAATACCTATGAAAGAATGCTGTTAAATCGACTACAGCTCAGCATTCAACACCATAGTGCCCTCCAAGCTAATCACTATTTTCAGGGCATGGGTCTGAACCCCTCCCTGTGCAACCTGGTCCTGGAATCCCTTACAGGCGGTGAAGGTAGGCAACAACACCGCTTCCACGCTGATCCTTAACACGGGGGCCCAAACAGGGCTGCGTGTTCAGCCCTATCCTGTACTCCCTATTCACCCATAACTGTGGCCACACACCTCTCCAACTCAATCATCAAGTTTGATGAGATGCCTTGGCAGACTGCTGGCAGCAAAATAACCTCTCCCTCAATGTCAACAAAATGAAGGAGCTGGTCATGGACTACAGGAGACAGCAGTGCACAGGGTGAAAAGCTTCACGTTTCTTGGCCTGCACATCACTGAGGACCTGAAATGGTCCACATGGACGGTGTGGAGAAGAAGGTTCAGCAGCGCCTCTTCAACCTCAGGAGGCTGAAGAAATTTGGATCCTGACCCTCACAAACTTCTACATATGCACCATTGAGAGCATCCTGTCGGTCTGTATGACTGCCTGGTTTAGCAAATGCACAAACCACAACCGCAGGGCTCTCCAGAGCGTGGTGCGGTTATCCCAATGCACCATCGAGGGCACACTGCCTGCCCTCCAGGACATCTACCCACTACCGTGCCCAGTACCCTACTCTGCCCCTCGGGCACTAGCCAGCTATTCTCAGGTACTCTACACGCTGGTAGCTATTTATATGTCTGCTGTACTAGAGTTTTTATAATTTGTTATTATTCTGTGCTTGTTGACATTTACTGCATTGATTGATAGGAACTAGGAACATTAGAATTTTGCTGCACCTTCCATAACATCTGCTAAACTGTGTATGCGACCAATCAAAATTGATTTGCTTTTCTCTCTGTACAATGTTTTGTGTTTATACAACCATGTATGCCTTTTCTATTACAAATTTCAGTGAGGCAAACGCAGCTTTTCTTATTGTCTGATAGCAGGGAGTCAATTCATATTGGGTGTCAGGACCATTCGGTGTGAGTTCTGCTCAGGAATGCATCTGTCCACCTACTCTTAATAACTCTGAGTATCTCTCCTCTCGCAGTAGCACAAGTTTGGGTCAACAGTGTTGGGTTTACATTACGCTTTTCCAGAGGTGGTCTGTGTGATGGCTTGTACGGGTTCTGCGGTCTGAAATACACTAAATTCCACTCCTTTAATATTGCAGGATCTCTCAGGTTCTGACTAAATGATGGACCTTCACATGTTAAGTTAATCGTATTCTCATACACACCGAGAATGAAAGAACTAGCAAATCAACACCAGTCATCATCACTAGAACTGACACTGCTTTGTCCTCTCTTCCATGTTACGCTATCTGCATGCTGAGCAGAGGCGGCACCTGGCTAACCTCTGATCAACATTGATGCTGGCAACCAATAACAAGATACTGTAACTCATCACTTCTCTGGCTCCTTCATAAGCGCTGCGGGCTAGCTCTGAGCTATGGGCCGCCCACTCCTGCATCAGCGCTGCGGACTAGCTCTGAGCTATGGGCCGCCCAATCCTGCATCAGCGCTGCGGGCTAGCTCTGAGCTATTGGCCGCCCACTCCTGCATCAGCGCTGCGAGCTAGCTCTGAGCTATGGGCCGCCCACTCCTGCATCAGCCCTGCGACCTAGCTCTGAGCTATGGGCCGCCCCCTCCTGCATCAGCGCTGCGGGCTAGCTCTGAGCTATGGGCCGCCCACTCCTGCATCAGCGCTGCGGGCTAGCTCTGAGTTATGGGCCGCCCACTCCTGCATCAGCGCTGCGGGCTAGCTCTGAGCTATGGGCCGCCCACTCCTGCATCAGCGCTGCGGGCTAGCTCTGAGCTATGGGCCGCCCACTCCTGCATCAAGGCTGCGGGCTAGCTCTGAGCTATGGGCCGTCCACTCCTGCATCAGCGCTGCGGGCTAGCTCTGAGCTATGGGCAGCCCACTCCTGCATCAGCGCTGCGGGCTAGCTCTGAGCTATGGGCTGCCCACTCCTGCATCAGTGCTGTGGGCTAGCTCTGAGCTATGGGCCGCCCACTCCTGCATCAACGCTGCTACTGCTTCTAAAATCGCTCCCGGCTGCACCCTCAAAATCATGGGCCTATTATCCTGTTCTGCCTAAGACATTACACTTGGTTGAAATGCTGAGATTGTGGAGCCTACAAGAGTTCCTGCAGTAATTGCCAATATGGTCCAGTAGATATGCTGGTTATTCGTACTGCATCGCAATTTGACATATAAAGCTGTTACATAGCTGCATGTGATTGGCTGGGTCATAGGTAGAATATCCTCATGTACCAAGAAGATCGCTCATCCTGCCTCAGCGAGGCCACCTGATGGTGCATCTATATTTCAGGTGGTTGGCTGTGTTCATAGGTAGAATATCCTCATGTACCAAGAAGATCGCTCATCCTGCCTCAGCGAGGCCACCTGATGGTGCATCTATATTTCAGGTGGTTGGCTGTGTTCATAGGTAGAATATCCTCATGTACCAAGAAGATCGCTCATCCTGCCTCAGCGAGGCCACCTGATGGTGCATCTATATTTCAGGTGGTTGGCTGTGTTCATAGGTAGAATATCTTCATGTACCAAGAAGATTGCTCATCCTGCCTCAGCGAGGCAAACTGATGGTGCATCTATATTTCAGGTGGTTGGCTGTGTTCATAGGTAGAATATCTTCATGATCCAAGATGAAAGCTGATCTTGGCTCAGCGAGGGCATCCGGCAGGACGTCACTATGGCAAGTGGAGGCTGCTGAGGGGAGGACGGCTCAAAATAATGGCTGGAATAATGGCTCCTGTGGTTCATACTACTTACAGTTGCCTATTTAGATAGGATATTTCCCATGTAGTAAGATGCCTCATTGAGGGTACCCGGCGTTGCGTCATATGTCTGCATTTACTCATGCTACAGATAGTTAGTATTCACACACAGGCCTAGTAGGCATTCATGTAACGGTACAATGACCTTCGCTGGTCTATTGACAGCTCTTAAATGGCGTATTATGCCATACACACAGTTAATCATCTGGCTGTTTTGGGGGATTTGGTATAGCATATCGTGCTCCCTGCCTGTAGTCATTTTATAATTTTTATATGACGGTTCGCTCTGGCAGTGAGCTACCCTGAAGGAGCAGAGCCTAATGCCAAGATTACACATTGTAACCTTTCTAATAAATTCTTAAACTTACATGTGGTGTTTTCTTTCTGAAATAAAACAAAGCCAGCACAGAAGGGAAACCTGAGTGTGGTTGCAACAGCTGATCACAACAGAGGATATTGCACCAATTGGATTCACACTCTACCTTCATGCAGCCTATTTAAGTTGGCCAGTTTTACACATCCTTCCCCGATGATGGATGTCACACACGCTGGTGTGTCTTGATGTGTCTTGCTGCCATTGGCGTTGCTGCCTACTAGTTAGTCGCTATACCTGCTGTTTTCTGAAATCCCACCAGCAACCTACACCTGTTTCTTCCTTCAGGGGATTTGGTACAGCATATCATGCTCACTGCCTGTAGTTGTTTGATCATCTTTATATGACGGTTCGCTCTGGCGGTGAGCTACCCTGAAGGAGCAGAGCAGAGTGCCAAGACTATGCATCGTAATATTTTCTAATAATTGAATAAACGTATACGTCGTGTTTCCTTTCAGAAATATTCTCATACACAACATTACCCTCACCCCAACCCCGTGTTTTTCAGATAGAGGCTCTACACTCTTACAAAATAGGGTTCTTTGGGGTTCTACATAGAACATTTAGGTTCTTCAAATTAAATTGTATTTGTCACATGCGCCGAATGCAACGTGTGTAGACCTTACAGTGAAATGCTTACTTAATTACTCTAACCAACAATGCAGTTTTAAGAAAATACCTCAAAATGTATGAGCTAAGAATAACATATATTTAAAGATCAGCAGTAAATAACAAGAGCAGTAAATAACTATATACAGGGGGTACCGGTACAGAGTCAATGTGTCAATGTGCGGGGGCACCGGTGTCGAGGTAATTATGTACATGTAGGTAGGGGGGGAGGGCAATGTAAATAGTATTGGTAGCCATTTGATTAGCTGTTCTGGAGTCTTATGTTGGAGTCTAGGGTTTCTGGAATAATGGTGTTGATGTGACCCATGACCAGCCTTTCAAAGCATTTCATGGCTACAGATGTATAGTCAATTGGGCAGGTTACCTTTGCTTTCTTGGGCACAGGGACTATGGTGGTCTGCTTGAAACATGTTGGTATTACAGACTCAGGCAGGGAGAGTTTGAACATGTCAGTGAAGGCACTTGCCAGTTGGTCAGCGCATGCTCGGAGTAACCGTCCTGGTAATCTGTCTGGCCCAGCGGCCTTGTGAATGTTGACCTGTTTAAAGGTCTTACTCACACTCACGGAGAGCGTGATCACAGTCATCCAGAACAGCTGATGAACTTATGCATGTTTCAGTGTTACTTGCCTTGAAGCGAGCATGGAAGTGATTTAGCTGGTCTGGTAGGCCAGTGTCACTGGGCAGCTCTCGGCTGTGCTTCCCTATGTAGTCAGTAATAGTTTGCAAACCCTGCCACATCCAACGAGCCTGTGCAGTACAATTCGATCTTAGTCCTGTATTGACACTTTGCCTTGTTTGATGGTTCGTCGGAGGGCAATGCGGGATTTATTATAAGCTTCTGAGTCCCACTCCTTGAAAGCGGCAGCTTTACCCTTTAGCGAATGTTGCCTGTAATCCATAGCTTCTGGTTGGGGTGTGTACGTACGGTCACTGCGGGGACGACGTCCTGGATGAACTTATTGATAAAGCCAGTGACTGATGTGGAGTACTCCTCAATGCAATCGGAAGAATACCGGAACATATTCCATCATCTGCATCTGCTTCATCTGACCACTTTTTTTTATAGACTGAGTCACTGGTGCTTCCTGCCTTAATTTTGGCTTGAAAGCAGGTCAGGAGTTATGGTCAGATTTGCCAAATGGAGGGCGAGGGAGAGCTTTGTATGCGTCTCTGTGTGTGGAGTAAAGGTGGTCTAGAATTGTTTTCCCTCTGGTTGCACATTTAACATGCTGATAAAAATTAGGTAAAACTGATTGAAGTTTCCCTGCATTAAAGTCCCCGGCCACTAGGAGCGCCACCTCTGGATGAGCGTTTTCCTGTTTGCTTTTTGCGGAATACAGCTCGTTGAGTGTGGCTTTAGTGCCAGCCTCGGTCAGTGGTGGTATGTAGACAGCTACAAAAAATACAGATGAAAATTCTAGGTAGTTAGTGTGGTCTACAGCTTATCATGAGATACTCTAACTCAGGTGAGCAAAACCTTGAGACTTCCTTAGATATCGTGCACCAGCTATTGTTTACAAATATGCATAGGTCCCCGCGCGTGTCTTACCAGAGGCTGCTACACTGTCGATAGAGTGTATAACCCGCCAGCTTGTATGTTCTTAACTTCTCTAGCATAGGGCATTTAGCATTTTACATTTTGGATGAAAAGCATGCCCAAATTCAACTGCCTGCTACTCATCCCCAGAAGATAAGATATGCATATTATTAGGATTTGGATAGAAAACACGCTGAAGTTTCTAAAACTGTTTGAATCATGTCTGTGAGTATAACAGAGCTTATGTAGCAGGCGAAACCCTGAGGACAAACCATTCAGATTTCTTTTTTTTTTGAGGTCACTCTCTTTTCAATGGGTTTTCATTGAGAATCCAGATTTCAAAGGGACTTGCTTGCAATTCCTACCACTTCCACTGGATGTCACCAGTCTTTAGAAATTGGATGAGGGTTTTCCTTTGTGTAATGAAGAAGAAGCCCTGTTCAAAACGAGGGTCACTTCATGTGTACTGTTTAATAGAGGCGCATGAAAAGAAAGCTAGCGTCAGTTTGTTTTCTTCCTGTATTGAACACATATCATCCCGTCTTCAATTTGATTGATTATTTACTTTAAAAAATACCTAAAGTTGTATTACAAAAATAGCTTGAAATGTTTTGGCAAAGTTTACAGGTAACTTTTGAGATATTTTGTAGTCACATGGCGCAAGTTGGAACCAGTGTTTTTCTGGATCAAACGTGCTAAATAAATGGACATTTTGGATATACAGTGGGGCAAAAAAGTATTTAGTCAGCCACCAATTGTGCAAGTTCTCCCACTTAAAAAGATGAGAGAGGCCTGTCATTTTCATCACAGGTACACTTCAACTATGACAGACAAAATGAGGGTAAACAATCCAGAAAATCACATTGTAGGATTTTTTATGAATTTATTTGCAAATTATGGTGGAAAATAAAAATTTGGTCAATAACAAAAGTTTATCTCAATACTTTGTTATATACCCTTTGTTGGCAATGACAGAGGTCAAACGTTTTCTGTAAGTCTTCACAATGTTTTCACACACTGTTGCTGGTATTTTGGCCATTCCTCCATGCAGATCACCTCTAGAGCAGTGATGTTTTGGGACTGTTGCTGGGCAACACAGACTTTCAACTCCTTCCAAAGATTTTCTATGGGGTTGAGATCTGGAGACTGGCTAGGCCACTCCAGGACCTTGAAATGCTTCTTACGAAGCCACTCCTTCGTTGCCCGGATGTTGTGTTTCGGATCATTGTCATGCTGAAAGACCCAGCCACGGTTCATCTCACGATACATGGCCCCATCCATTCTTTAATTAACACGGATCAGTCGTCCTGGTCCCTTTGCAGAAAAACAGCCCCAAAGCATGATGTTTCCACCCCCATGCTTCACAGTAGGTATGGTGTTCTTTGGATGCAACTCAGCATTCTTTGTCCTCCAAACACAACAGGTTGAGTTTTTACCAAAAAGTTATATTTTGGTTTCATCTGACCATATGACATTCTCCCAATCTTCTTCTGGATCATCCAAATGCTCTCTAGCAAACTTCAGACGGGCCTGGACATGTACTGGCTTAAGCAGGGGGACACGTCTGGCACTGCAGGATTTGAGTCCCTGGCGGCGTAGTGTGTTACTGATGGTAGGCTTTGTTACTTTGGTCCCAGCTCTCTGCAGGTCATTCACTAGGTCCCCCCCGTGTGGTTCTGGGATTTTTGCTCACCGTTCTTGTGATCATTTTGACCCCACGGCGTGAGATCTTGCGTGGATACCCAGATCGAGGGAGATTATCAGTGGTCTTGTATGTCTTCCATTTCCTAATAATTGCTCCCACAGTTGATTTCTTCAAACCAAGCTGCTTACCTATTGCAGATTCAGTCTTCCCAGCCTGGTGCAGGTCTACAATTTTGTTTCTGGTGTCCTTTGACAGCTCTTTGGTCTTGGCCATAGTGGAGTTTGGAGTGTGACTGTTTGAGGTTGTGGACAGGTGTCTTTTATACTGACAACAAGTTCAGGTGCCATTAATACAGGTAATGAGTGGAAGGACAGAGGAGCCTCTTAAAGTAGAAGTTATAATTGGTGGCTGACTAAATACTTTTTTGCCCCACTGTATATACAGTGCCTTGCGAAAGTATTCGGCCCCCTTGAACTTTGCGACCTTTTGCCACATTTCAGGCTTCAAACATAAAGATATAAAACTGTATTTTTTTTGTGAAGAATCAACAACAAGTGGGACACAATCATGAAGTGGAACGACATTAATTGGATATTTCAAACTTTTTTAACAAATCAAAAACTGAAAAATTGGGCGTGCAAAATTATTCAGCCCCTTTACTTTCAGTGCAGCAAACTCTCTCCAGAAGTTCAGTGAGGATCTCTGAATGATCCAATGTTGACCTAAATGACTAATGATGATAAATACAATCCACCTGTGTGTAATCAAGTCTCCGTATAAATGCACCTGCACTGTGATAGTCTCAGAGGTCCGTCAAAAGCGCAGAGAGCATCATGAAGAACAAGGAACACACCAGGCAGGTCCGAGATACTGTTGTGAAGAAGTTTAAAGCCGGATTTGGATACAAAAAGATTTCCCAAGCTTTAAACGTCCCAAGGAGCACTGTGCAAGCGATAATATTGAAATGGAAGGAGTATCAGACCACTGCAAATCTACCAAGACCTGGCCGTCCCTCTAAACTTTCAGCTCATACAAGGAGAAGACTGATCAGAGATGCAGCCAAGAGGCCCATGATCACTCTGGATGAACTGCAGAGATCTACAGCTGAGGTGGGAGACTCTGTCCATAGGACAACAATCAGTCGTATATTGCACAAATCTGGCCTTTATGGAAGAGTGGCAAGAAGAAAGCCATTTCTTAAAGATATCCATAAAAAGTGTTGTTTAAAGTTTGCCACAAGCCACCTGGGAGACACACCAAACATGTGGAAGAAGGTGCTCTGGTCAGATGAAACCAAAATGGAACTTTTTGGCAACAATGCAAAACGTTATGTTTGGCGTAAAAGCAACACAGCTGAACACACCATCCCCACTGTCAAACATGGTGGTGGCAGCATCATGGTTTGGGCCTGCTTTTCTTCAGCAGGGACAGGGAAGATGGTTAAAATTGATGGGAAGATGGATGGAGCCAAATACAGGACCATTCTGGAAGAAAACCTGATGGAGTCTGCAAAAGACCTGAGACTGGGACGGAGATTTGTCTTCCAACAAGACAATGATCCAAAACATAAAGCAAAATCTACAATGGAATGGTTAAAAAATAAACATATCCAGGTGTTAGAATGGCCAAGTCAAAGTCCAGACCTGAATCCAATCGAGAATCTGTGGAAAGAACTGAAAACTGCTGTTCACAAATGCTCTCCATCCAACCTCACTGAGCTCGAGCTGTTTTGCAAGGAGGAATGGGAAAAAATGTCAGTCTCTCGATGTGCAAAACTGATAGAGACATACCCCAAGCGACTTACAGCTGTAATCACAGCAAAAGGTGGCGCTACAAAGTATTAACTTAAGGGGGCTGAATAATTTTGCACGCCCAATTTTTCAGTTTTTGATTTGTTAAAAAAGTTTGAAATATCCAATAAATGTTGTTCCACTACATGATTGTGTCCCACTTGTTGTTGATTCTTCACAAAAAAAATACAGTTTTATATCTTTATGTTTGAAGCCTGAAATGTGGCAAAAGGTCGCAAAGTTCAAGGGGGCCGAATACTTTCGCAAGGCACTGTATATATATATATATATACACACACACTACTACTACTGGTGGAACCATGTCTTGTCTTATGCAGCTGTATGACCCAATGGGTGAATAAACTTGGTTAAAGCTTTACTAATCGTCCGTGAGTTTTACTTGGTTCATTTAGAACTGGTAACCATAATGTTTGACATTGTCTTACATTGTCTGTTGATGATGTCAATGACAATAAATTAATAAAATTATGCTGGTATTCTTTTGTCCATTATTTAGTTGTTTATTCAATTATATTCTTAGCTCAAAATATCACTATTTAATAGTAGTAGCCATAATTCATTAATGGCACCACGCAGGGTTCTATATGGAACCATTTTGGTTAATTTATTTAACTACGCAAGTCAGTTAATTAAGAATTTTTTAAAAATGTTTACCTTATGAACAAATTTTTATTTACGATGATGGC
This sequence comes from Oncorhynchus mykiss, assembly GCF_057628025.1. Classification (NCBI taxonomy): domain Eukaryota; kingdom Metazoa; phylum Chordata; class Actinopteri; order Salmoniformes; family Salmonidae; genus Oncorhynchus; species Oncorhynchus mykiss. The sequence goes on from NC_143037.1 coordinate 36,984,134, forward strand.
CTAATGGGGAACAGTGGGTTAACTGCCTTTTTCAGGAGCAGAACGACAGATTTTTACCTTGTCAGCTAGGGGATTCGATCCAACAACCTTTCAGGTTACTGGCCCAACGCTCTAACCACTAGGCTACCTGTCGTCTCAAAATTGATCGAATACATTTTTTTTCTCATCCATCTACACACAACAGGGAAGCATGTTTTTATAAATGTGTGCAAAAGTATTGAAAATGAAAAACACATATCTAATTCACATGTATTCACATGTATTCAGTGTAGAAGCACCTTTGGCAGAAATTACAGCTGTGAGACTTTCTAGGTAATGCAATTATGCAACATGTTCCCATTACTCTTTAAAAAATTCTTCAAGCTCTATCAAATTGGTTGTTGATCATTGCTTGACAACCATTTTCAGATTTAAGTCAAAACTGTAACTCGGCCACTCAGGAACACTAGGCTACATGCATGTCCCCAGTCCACCTGGCTGTGCTGCTGCTCCAGTTTCAACTGTTCTGCCTGCGGCTATGGAACCCTGACCTGTTCACCTGACGTGCTACCTGTCCCAGACCTGCTGTTTTCAACCCTCTAGAGACGGCAGGAGCAGTAGAGATACTCTGAATGATCGGCTATGAAAAGCCAACTGACATTTACTCCTGAGGTGCTGACTTGTTGCACCCTCGAAAACAACTGTGATTATTATTATTTGACCATTCTCGTCATCTATGAACATTTGAACATCTTGGCCATGTTCTGTTATAACCTCCACCCGGCACAGCCAGAAGAGGACTGGCCACCCCTCATAGCCTGGTTCCTCTCTTGGTTTCTTCCTAGGTTCTGGCTTTTCTAGGGAGTTTTTCCTAGCCACAGTGCTTCTACACCTGCATTGCTTGCTGTTTGTGGTTTTAGGCTGGGTTTCTGTACAGCACTTTGTAACATCAGCTGATGTAAGAAGGGCTTTATAAATACATTTGATTGATTGATGACAGCCTAACCCAGCCAAACACTAACCTGAATGACACTGGGCCAATTGTGCGCCGCCCCAAGGGACTCCCAATCACAGCCAGTTGTGATATATCCTCGAATCGAACCAGGGTCTGTAGTGACGCCTCTAGCACTGAGATGCAGTGCCTTAGACCGCTGCGCCATTCAGGCTCTTCATTGAAGAAGAGCCTCTAAGGTTCTGATCAAAGAACCCTATAAAAGGGTTATCCAGTATATATAACTTTATGGGTTCCATGAAGCAAGTAATAGAACTCTTTGGTTCTATAATCAAAAAATAATTCTAAGAGTGTAGAATTTTTTTCAGTTGTAGAGGGGTAAATCTGATTCAAATGTTGAGATTAACTATTCAGTTTAACTTCTATAACCCCCTGAACGTGACATCTTCTGTATGCTGTATTTTATGTTATGTAATCCGTTTTTATGACGCAAAGGACATTTATGTCAAAACAGACAATAAAATGCTTTCTTATCCATCTTATCGTAAAGGCTTCTTCGCCCATAATGATTATTCACTGGGGAGGCAGGTGCCATACATGTACCACAACCAGGTGGTTAGAGCGTCGGGGCAGGAACTGAAAGGTTGCTAGATCGAATCCCTGAGCTAACAAGGTAAAAATTTGCTGTTCTACCCCTGAACAAGGCAGTTAACCCACTGTTCCTAGGCTGTCATTGTAAATAAGAATTTGTTCTTATTTAAATATATATATATATATATATATATATATATATATATATATATATATATATATATATACACTGCTCAAAAAAATAAAGGGAACAATTAAACAACTTAACTCCAAGTCAATCACACTTCTGTGAAATCAAACTGTCCACTTAGGAAGCAACACTGATTGACAATACATTTCACATGCTGTTGTGCAAATGGAATAGACAGCAGGTGGAAATTATAGGCAATTAGCAAGACACCCCCAATAAAGGAGTTGTTCTGCAGGTGGGGACCACAGACCACTTCTCAGTTCCTATGCTTCCTGGCTGATGTTTTGGTGACTTTTGAATGCTGTCGGTGCTTTTACTCTAGTGGTAGCATGAGACGGAGTCTACAACCCACACAAGTGGCTCAGGAAGTGCAGCTCATCCAGGATGGCACATCAATGCGAGCTGTGGCAAGAAGGTTTGCTGTGTCTGTCAGCGTAGTGTCCAGAGCATGGAGGCGCTACCAGGAGACAGGCCAGTACATCAGGAGACGTGGAGGAGGCGGTAAAAGGGCAACAGCAGCAGGACCGCTACCTCATCAGGAACATGCCTAGGCGTTGTAGGGAGGTCATACAGGCACGTGGAGACCACACACACTACTGAGCCTCATTTTGACTTGACATTACATCAAAGTTGGATCAGCCTGTAGTGTGGTTTGCCACTTTAATTTTGAGTGTGACTCCAAATCCAGACCTCCATGGGTTGATAAATTTGATTTCCATTGATAATTTTTGTGTGATTTTGTTGTCAGCACATTAAACTATGTAAAGAAAAAAGTATTTAATAAGAATATTTCATTCATTCAGATCTAGAATATGTTCTTTTAGTGTTCCCATTATTTTTCTGAGCAGTGTATATTTCTATTACTAATTAAGCTGTTTATTTTGGTGCCTGTCGGCTGGTTATTAACACACTATATAAATCAAATAGAGGGATTTAAGAGTATATGGAGGAGTTGCTCAATAAAAAGTGATCAATTATTTATTTTAGAAAATAACAATAACACCACTTAAATATTGTTATAAGCACGTATGAGCCTTTATAATGCCATAACTAATAATTAAACGAGCCACCGTAACAGAGTACTCACAGAGAGGTTGAGAGAGGCAGAGGTCCGTGGCTGGACTTCACCTTCTGGTTTTACTGCTGCTCCCGGAGGTCTTTGGGTTCTTGATGTTTAAGTTCTCATACACGCTGGACGGGTTGTCATCCGTCACCCTGCATCACACAAACAAAACATGGTGAGCTGAAATTGTGTTTCATGTTCATTCAGACAATGTTCATTAGGTGTGGATGAAATAATATGAAGGAGATGGAGAGTAAAGCAGCATTTGTCTGTGAACTATGAGCAGTGTGTGTATTTGCAGGGCTACTCACACAGAGGAGGAGCGTGACACACAGGTCATGTTGGGTTTGGACCGGGCGTTGGTCATCTGGGGGTATTTGATATTGGAGTACTCCCTCTCCTTCGTTTTGTTCCTCTGCAAAGTGTCCACAAGAAGCCATGTTTTTAGAACTTGAAAAGGAAGATCAGTAAACATTGAGACAGGGTAGCTTATCGCGCACCTGGCCAACATGCTTGGCTTGTTGACTCCCTGAAATGTAGTACCCGTAACTCGGGTTCAACTTGATTGTTCCTTTGAATCAAGCTATTATAAAATGCTTGGGTCTCCAACTGTCAGGCAATAACTAATCTCCAGACAGTCCCTTTAGAGAATATGTACTGCAATACTGCTGTTGGTACGGTAGTTACTAGTACCTTTAGTAATAAACTCCTACTCGTCCACTGCTAATATACATTAACTGTGACTAAAAGGGCCACTTTTACTGATAGAATACTTCTACAATATTATCAAACTATTTCCACTACTGTTTGGTAGATACCTGCTCCTCCTCCAGTCTCTTCTGTGCCGTGTCAATGTACTGCTGGACGGCCATGTAGATGAACTTATACTGGGCCTCCGTCTGCACCATGCCTGACCGCTGCTGACGAACCCTCTGGATGGTCTTAGGGATGTCGATGTCACAGTCTAATCCTGAAACACACACACACACACACACACGAGCACGCACACAAACACACGTACAGACACAAGCACAAAGGTCAAAAGGGCAGCATATTTAGCACGGTTACACAGATTTGTCCCAAATCCTAATCTTTACTCCATGCAGAGCCATCCAAAAACACAGTATCACAGCCGTAACGCTTGGAAAGGACCGATATCAGAGCTGTAAAGGTTTGGACAGGACTGATAGAGCATTAACGCTTGGAAAGGACCGATATCAGAGCCGTAACGTTTGGCTAGGACTGATTTTATAGCGGTAACGTTTGGTTAGGACTGGTAACCATAATGTTTGACATTGTCTTACCTTGTCTGTTGATGATGTCAATCAGAATGTCAATGACAATTATGGTGCCTGTTCTCCCAATTCCTGCACTGGGGGAGGGGGGTCAAAGGAGACAATACCACTATATTACTACAATTAGGTGGCACTTTCATAACAGACATAGACCCAAACTGCAATTTCGCTAAAGTTACACTTACAAATATGACCAAATCTATAAGAAAGACAGTTGTGCTTTATACTAAAATGTGAAAATAAATCCTACTTTTTGGTCTGTTAAATTTATAGTATATCACAGATGCATGGTCAACTTTTGATGTATATAGTCCTAGAATACTAGACCCATAGTTATATATACCTGCAGTGGACCACAATTGGCCCGGTTTCTGGAATGGCGCTCTGCGTGCGGTTGACCTGCTCCAGGAAGCTGAGCACTCCCCCAGGCTCGTTGGGCACGCCATGGTCAGGCCAGCTCAGATACTGGTAGTGCCAGATATACCGCACCAGCTCCCTCTACAGATGGAGAGAGGTAGCATTACAGTTTACAGGCCTATTTCAGCAGTGTTCACCTGGGGAGGGGAAATTCAGTTACACACGAATAAATGGAACTTCCTTCCCTTTTTATGCACTTCTCTCTACATGTAGACTGACCTTGAATTTTGGGAAACGCATATATATATATCACTGTTCTAAACGCATGTTTCTGTCACTCCCTGATCTGTTTCATCTTTGCGACTGTCTCCATCCCCTTCCAGCTGTCACACCCTGATCTGTTTCACCTGTCTTTGTGACTGTCTCCATCTCCTTCCAGGCCCATCTTCCCCATTATCCCGTGTTCTCTGTTGGTCTGTTGCCAGTTCTTCTTGTTTGTTCAGGTCAACCAGCGTTTTGTGTCTAAGCTCCTGCTTTTTCTAGTCTCTCTTTTCTCGCCCTCTTGGTTTTGACAGTTGCCTGTCCTGACTCTGAGCACACCTGCCTGATCACTCTGCCTGCCGACCTGTACCTTTGCCCCAATCTGGATTGCCGACCTCTGCCTTACCCTGACCCTGCCTGCCATCCGGTACCATTGCCCGACCTCTGGTTTTCTGACCCCTACCTGTCTTGACCTGTGTATTGCCTGCCTCTATTAAACTATTGTTTATCCAACGTGGTCTGCATCTGGGTCTTCCCTTCATACTTGATAGTACGAACTGGCCATGACTGACCGAGCAGACCTGGGCCAGCTGCGCAACACCATATCCTCTCAAGGAGCCTCCATTGGTAGGCACGCGGAGTTGCTATGTGGGCTGATGGAGGGGGTCCAAACGTTGGCTAAGCGCCATGACCAGGCATTGGACATGCTGCGGGAGCAATTCCGCGGGTTGGCTGGGGGGGAGATCTGCCATGGTGGTAACCCTACCACCCCTCAGTAACTCCTTCTGGGAGCCCTGGTTACCTCCCCCGGAATGCCTAAATGGAAAGCCAAGCACCTGTCGGGCGTTTTTAGCTCAGAGTGTCCTCATTTTTGAGGTTCAGCCCTCCTCCTTCCCTTCGTTCATTCCAGAATAGCCTACCTCATAATGCTGATGTCTGGAAGGTCTCTCACCTGGGCTACCGCCGTATGGGAACAGCAGCCAACCATATGCATGAGCCTGGAGGGGTTCGTGGGAGAGGTGAGGAAGGTTCTTGATGCCCCGCTCTCCATGAGAGAAGCTGCCTGGAAGCTAAACCAGCCCCGGCAGGATGCCCACACAGTGGCCGACTATGTGGTGGATTTCCACACGTTGGCAGCAGAGAGTGCGTGGAACCCGTAAGTATTATTCGATATGTTCCTGCACGGCGTCTCGGGGGGGGGGGGTTAAGGACGACCTTGTGGCTCGGGAGTTGCCCACGGATCTAGACTCCCTCATTGCCTTGACCATTCACATCAATGGGCGATTGCAGGAACAATGCATGGAGAGAGAATTCGACGTCACTCGCACATCCAGGGATTCCACCTCGCCTCCGAGCCATCCCGGAAGTCCCCGACGGTCCCATGGCCAAGAGCACCCGAGGTTTCCGACCTTCCTCGAGATTCACCGAACAGGCCGGGGCACTGTTTCCCGAGCCAGTGCAACTAGGCAGAGCTGGGCTGTCACCAGCATAACGGCAACACAGGATCAGCACAAGGAGCTGTCTGTATTGTGGCACTTTTGGTCATTTTGTGTACTCGTGCCCGGTAAAGGACCATGCTCACCAAGGAGCGAGTACTCAGTTGGGCAATATGGGGAACTTTTCTGCTTCCCTTTTCATGTCATTCTGCTGTGGGGAAATCAGTCCAAATCTCTCCGGGTCCTCATTGACTCTGGAGCCGATGAGAGGCTTTTGGACACCGCACTGGCTTTCGAGCTGAACATCCTCACTCAGCCCCTCTCCATTCCCGTGGATGTTAGAGCGTTGGGCTGGCGTTCTACAGGTCGGGTCACCCATAACACCACTTCCATCAACCTACGTGTTTCAGGGAATCACAGCGAGACCAATCAGTTCCTACTCATCAACATTCCCCCAGATTCTCATGGTGTTGGTATTGTCCTGGTTCCAGCGACACAACCCACTCATCAACTGGTATACGGGTGCCATCATGGGCTGGAGTCCGTTCTGCCACGCCCATTATCTGAAGTTGGCACAACCTGCCCCGGGACGTCTTCCTGGTTCCAGATCTCTCCGCCTTCCCCGTGGAGTACCAGGACCTCCGGGAGGTGTTTAGCAAGTCCCGGGCCACTTCCCTTCCGACGCACCGCCCCTATGACTGTGGGATTGACCTTCTCCCTTGTGCCACACCGCCCTGGGGGCATCTATACTCGCTGTCTTGATCTGAAACCAAGGCTATGGAGGACTACATTGGGGACTCCCTAGCTAATGGATTTATCCGTCCTTCCTCCTCTCACACTGGCGCAGGGTTCTTCTTCGTGGAGAAGGACAAGCCTGTGCATTGACTACCGGGGACTCGATGACATCACTGTAAAGAACCGTTATCCGCTACCTCTCATTTCCTCGGCCTTAGAGCCGCTCCAGGGGGATACTGTGTTCTCCAAGTTGGATTTACCTAACGCCTACCACCTGGTGAGGATACGAGAGGGGGACGAGTGGAAGATTGCTTTACAACTCAGCCAGCGGCCACTACCAATATCTGGTCATGCCCTTTGGCCTCACCAACGCCCTTGCCGTGTTCCAGGCTCTGGAGAATGACGTTCTCCGCGACTTGCTGAACCGGTTCGTCTTTGTCTACATTGATGACATCCTCGTCTTCTGCCACTCCCCCCAAGAACATGTGCTCTATGTCCGGCAGGTTCCCCAGTTGTTCGTTAAGGTGGAAAGCATTCCCTTTCTGGACTACATCATCTCTGCTGGGGGTGTCAAGATGGATCCCAGAAGGTGAAAGCGGTGGTGGATTGGCCCCTGCCTACGTCCAGGTTGCAGCTGCAATGCTTCCTGGGGTTTTCCAACTTCTATCGCCGCTTTATCCGGGGTTACAGCACCCTGGCCTCCCCCCTGTATGCCCTCACCTCTACCAAGGTTCCGTTCACGTGGTCCACGGCTGCTGACCGGGCGTTCCGGGACCTTAAACATCACTTCACCACGGCTCCGATCCTGGTTCATCCGGAACCTTCCTGTCAGTTCGTGGTGGAGGCCGATGCTTCGGACTTTGGAGTGGGGGCTGTTCTGTACCAACGTTCTGCATGGGACTTTAAGCTGCATCCCTGCGCCTTCTTCTCCCACCGCCTCGCAGAAGAATTACGATGTGGGGACTCGGGAGCTTCTCACGGTGAAAATGGCATTGGAGGAATTGAGGCACTGGCTCGAAGGGGCATAGCATCCATACATTGTGTGGACCGACCACAAAAACCTGTTGTATCTCAGCACCGCTAAGCGCCTCAACTCCAGGCAGGCGAGATTGGCCCTGCTGTTTACCCGGTTCAACTTTTCCCTCTCCTATCGGCCGGAGTCCAAGAACATCAAGCCCGGATGCCCTGTCTTGCTGCTATAACCCTACAGCTTCCACCTTGTGCCTGGCGACGGAACTTAGCTGGGGTATCGGGAAGCAGGTCCGGGAGGCGCAGCGGTCCCAGCCGAAACCTGGGTGGGGCCCAGATAACCGGATGTTCGTACCTGACACAGTCCACTCTGCGGTCCTGGAGTGGGCCCATTCCTCCAGGCTTGCTTGCCACCTGTGCTCCCAGCGGACCCTGGCGTTTGTGTGACAATGCATTTGGTGGCCCACCATGGTTCCTGACGTCTCTGCATTCATCGCCGCTTGCACCATGTGTGCTCAGAACAAGACTCCTCAGCAAGTTCTGGCTGGCCTTCTGCAACCTCTGCTTGTCCCTCACCATCCTCGGTTCCACATATTCCTGGATTTCGTCACGGGTCTCCCTCTGTCTGAGGGCAACGCTGCCATCCTGATGGTGGTCGACCGGTTTTCCTAGGCCACCCAATTCATTCCTCTCCCCAAATTACCCTCAGCCAAGGCGACGGACCAGCTCATGGTGCAGCACGTCGTCTGGATCCATGGACTACACGGTCTCGGCCTACCGACGTCGGCATACCTTCTGCCCAGATGTTTGTCCACCTGTCGTCATATCTGGAGAGCCCGGTCGGTCCTCCTCAAGACCACCTCCAGGTGTCGACGACAAGCAGATCACAATCGGACCCCAGCATCGTCTCGGGCTCTTCCCCCACTTTATTGGCCCGTTTCCCAACTCTAAAATGATCAGTCCCTCTGATGTTCGTCTTCTCCAGTCCCGTATTCTTTGTATACACCCCACCTTTCATGTGTCCAGAGTCGAACCTATGTCTCACAGCCCTTTGTCTCCTGTTTCCAAGCCCACCCCTCTCCCCTGTCTCATTGACTGCCAACCGGCTTACACGGTGAGGCATCTCCTGAAGGTTCGACCTCGGGGCAGCGGATTCCAGTACTTGGTTGACTGGGAGGGCTATGGCCCAGAGAAGAGGTGCTGGGTCCCCGCCAGGGACATCTTGAAACCAGGCCTCATCACGGATTTTCAACGACTCCCCGTTCAACCAGGTAAGCGCCCAGGTAGGACGCCAGGTGGCACCCGAGAGGGGGTGGGTACTGTCACACCTGATCTGTTTCACCTGTCTTTGTGATTGTCTCCACCCCCCTCCAGGTGTCACCCATCTTCCCCATTATCCCCTGTGTATTTATACCTGTGTTCTGTGTTGGTCTGTTGCCAGTTTGTCTTGTTTGTTCGAGTCAGCCAGCATTGTCTCAGCTCCTGCTTTTTCTAGTCTCTCTTTTCTTGCCCTCCCGGTTTTGACCCTTGCCTGTCCTGACTCAGAGCCCGCCTGCCTGATCACTCTGCCTTACCCAGACCCTGCCTGCCGTCCGGTACCATTGCCCGACCTCTGGTTTTCTGACCCCTGCCTGTCTTGACCCCTGCCTGCCGGTCTGCATCTGGGTCTTCCCTTCATACCTGATATCAATATGTTGAAATTTAAGTCAAAATATACTATGCATTCAGAAAGTATTCCGACTCCTTTTTCCACATTTTGTTATGTTGCAGCCTTATTCTAAAATTGGTTTTCCTCCCTCATCAATCTACACACAATAGGGTTAGACATTTTAGAAAATGTATAACAAATAAACTGAAATTTCACATCTACAGTTATTCAGACCCTTTACTCTGTACTTTGTTGAAGCATCTTTGACAACTGTTTGAGTTGGCTTTGTAGTCCAGCACTTTGTATTTGAAATGATACAATGACCTTGAGGTTAAAGTGCAGACTGTCAACTTTAATTTGAGGGTATTTTCATCCATACAGGGTAAACATTTTAGAAATTAAATAACTTTTTGTTCATAGTCCCCCCCATTTTAGGGAACCAAAAGTATTGGGACTTAAATATGAAAAAAAGTATGTATTAAAGCAGTAACAATGTACGTATTTGGTCCCATATTCATAGCACGTGGTAACTACATCAAGCTTGTGACTACATATTTGTTGGATGCATTTGCTGGTTTGTTTTGGTTGTGTTTCAGATTAGTTGGTGCCCAACAGAAACTGTAAATAATGTGTCATGAGTCACTTGTATTGTAAATAAAACACTTCTACATTAATGTGGATGCTACACTGATTACAGACAATCCTGAATGAATCATGAATATTGTTGAGTGAGAAAGTTACAAACATCAAACCCCCAAGACATGCTAACATCTCACTCTGACAATATCAGGTGACAGTAGCATTTTTGGGGGTATGATATTTGGCGTCTAACTTTCTCACTCGTTATTCACGATTCTTCAGGATTATCTGTAATGATGTCAGCATCCACATTAATGTAGATTTGTTTAGAAACGTATTCTATTCTTATTTACAATAAAAGTCACATTTACCATTAATTTCTCTATGGCACAAAATAATCTGAAACAAAAACAGCATCCAACCAATTTGTAGAGTCTCAAGCTTGATAGTGTATCACTGGCCCAATACTTTTGGAGCTCACTGTATATATCATTTTATTAACTCAGTCGGGGTCTCAACTTAGTGTGGAGAATTAGAATAATAGAACACACAGGCTTCAATTTCAAAATGTGGTTGGGCGTCAGCAGCTTCTCTTATGTCAGTCTCTGACACTCACCCACACCCGCTAAATATGTTTTAATTGGTCAATTAGTTTAGCCAGCTATCTAAAATTGTAGTAATCGTGGTCGAATTACCGACCAGGTGGCCCCCATTAATTTTGTTAGTCACTCTCATATATTAGAAACAGCAAACATTCACTATAAAACTGCTAATTTTTCCCTCTGCTCTATAGCAAAATGTGAAACATTAAGAATGCCTCATTCTCTCTACACCCCATGACAAAGTGTAGAATTGCAGGAAAGTAAATATATATACATAAACACACACACACCTCGCTGCTGTCAATAAGGGGGCTGCTAAAATGTTTTGCTTGCAAGGTGGGGGGGAGTCCCCAACAACATGAGGCTAGGGCCAGCTCCGACTGCATGTGTTGCTACTGTATGTATGTCGGTACAGAGACCCACGATGCCACAGCATCCTCTCATGAGTTTAGATTTGTTGTGGCCCCCATCCCCTTCAAAGTTGCACAACCCTGTTTTAGCTAAATGAACAGAAAAAACAATTGAACACAAACCTCCTGTTCAAATAGGTAGGCCGCCCATTGGGTGTTTTCTGGGGTGGAATTAAATGTATTCAGTGCGCGCAATGGTGCCACACAAGCAAACCTGGTTCCAAGTCTGAATACCAACTACTGAGAAGTGCGTAGGAAAGGGGTACATTTCCTATGTCTGAATCGGGCCCTTATGACACGATGCAGAAAAAGGAACTCAATAAGGAACTGCACCTGCTGATCTGGCCTTGTTTTTTTGGCGCCTCAAGAAATGCTGGCGGCCATATCAGAAACCAAATGTGATTTGGGGTGTTTCTTGAGTGTGTCCTTGCCACCACCAAGACACACCCATCTGTGAGAACTTTGCCTGCAGCTGTTCCCCCCCCACTCAATAACCACAAACAAACCCCGGCAGCTGGAGTTCAATAACTACAGGCAGATGTATCAGGAGATGCCGGAGGAAACAGGTCAGTAGTCTTCAGAGTAATATGAGAAGAATGCAATTGTTGAATTTATGTAGATATTCTAAACAAAGTGTTTTGATAACTTTCAAATGTAGTTACAGATCCATGCAGAATAAACAACCCTTTAAATAATACAATATAAGCAGTGTTTTGCAAATACAGTATAACAAAATACACCTTTCATTGTCATTCCAAGCCGATACAGATACTGTGCCTATCTGCATTTTGTCTGGTGGTAATGGGGCTACCTTGGCTAACATGCCAGTGTACCTTCCTGTGTGGTGTCCCATATAAAACAGGAGTTCCTTGATCCTGGTGCAGAATACATAGAGTTTCTCCCTCCCCATACTGACTGATACCAGTCAACCCAATAATAAAAAAAGACAATACAAGTAAAGGTTGTAGTAAAAAATGTATGCAGAGTGCCAGGTCCATTTAGAGACATCAGACTTCATCACGTCATCTTGCAAGTCTCCATGTGCTGGCTCCATACATGTTTCTGTGAACACATACAGAGTCACTGTTCTATTACCAACGGGCAGTTTGTCAGATATCACCTATCTTAACACACATCTACCATGTTGAAGTTTGAATAGGTCATACTAAACCTACCTAATTCTTGTCTCCCCATCGACGACCATTGGTGAGGAGGCAAGAAGCAAGTTCTTTGCCAGTGCCCCATTGATGGGCATCGCAGCATTGATGAGCTCCTGACCCCTCAAAGATACTGGTCGGTCAAACATACAGAGCACTGATTAGATTATCAATGGTGGTTATGATTAGCTGTATTCACCTTTCTATTTCACCTCAGATATCATGATATGTGAAGTGAAATGGAATGGTAAACTCAGCGATCAGGCTTGTTCCACAAGGCTAAAGTTATGAAGGTGAATTGGGACAAAACTCAAACATGTTTTGACCTTTGACCAGGTAAAATGTCACCAACCTGATTCAAGTGTCCTCCCTGTTCCGTTTTATAGGAATGCTCACAGCGAGGGGCATGTCTGTGTGATGCTGAGGGTCCCCTTGCTGGTCTTCTCTATGTTGCATGTTCTGCTGCAAACTGGCAATCTCGCAAACAACTGCAGAAGGCAATCCTCATAAACAACGTACGTCCTCATCTTATGAGGTGGTGTTGACTGGGAGGGCCTGTGACAGGGTGATACAATAGACAGCCAAGTGGTAAATAGCATTTTGTTATAAAGGACAACGCTTTTTGATAATGCACTTCACAAAAATGACTGTACTATTTGTATCTGCTTGGCTGGGTAATTAACCTACTAGTTTATCAAACGGTATGTTTTAATAAAACTTTCCACATAACACATTGTTGATGAAGCCGTCTGTGTCATCAGGGCAGTACCTTGGGTCAATTTAGTTATAGATTGTCACTAGTTAACACAGCCACAAAGTCATAAACACTGCCTATTTCTACAATTTCTCTTATCCTAACCACACTGCGAACCTAAGAATCTAATTTTATTGGTCACATACACGCGTTTAGCAGATGTTATTGCTGGTGTAGAGAAATGCATGTGTTTCTAACTCCAACCAACAGTACAGAAATATCTAACAATTTCACAACACACATCTAAATTAAAGGAATAGAATTAAGAATATATATATTTGGACAAGCAATGTCAACCACCTTATGCCTAACCTTACATTAAACTCATTTTTGTTTTTAACCATTGTTATTCTAGTCCATTTGGACTTTGTGGCTGCGGTAACTAGTGGAACCCCTAATTCTATGCTTTACAGATGTAGACTGACTTGTAGGCTAACATTAGCTAGGTAGCCTTCCTCACTAACATTATCAAATGATAACGTGACATAACCAACAGTATCCAGACAATACACAGTAAACTAGTATGAGCTACGACCTAACTATGTTGTAATGAGGTAATTAGCTAGCTACTCTTAACGTTAGCTAAAACTTTTGCTAGCCTGCCTCGCTTCATCACAAGATAGCTACATAACATAATTTAAAATCGTTAGCTAAATTATAGCAGAGAGGTCATTATATTCCAGTGTCTCTGGTTATACTTACAATACTAGGGTCCTTCAGCAGGGCACGCAAACCATATAACATTGGCTGTGGAGACATGGTCAATCCGTACATGGCTTTTCAGTCAGCCGTCCTTTGAACGCGTTGGGGCAATGAAACACGGCCCCCCCCAGTCAATGAAGGGAGGCGAAGTGGGTGCAGGGGCGATTTGCACGTTGAGCTTTGCAAAGTAGTGCATTACTCAAATGTTACGGCGGTCACTCAGAAATGGCCTATGTAGTACCTGTTAATTATATATTAATTTATACAACCAGAAATAAACCTCCCCCCATCACAAGTGGCCTTAGTTGAGATGTAATTTACTGTGCTATACCAAATGGTACCAATTTTATAAAGATCCTTCTTAAATGTATGTGGTCTTACCCTGTCCAAACGCGTCACCTCCAATTCCCTTAGGATGTAGTCCTGAGCCGGACACTCCTCCACGTTCTTCACACTCACTTTCCCAAACTCCTTAGTGGCGTTGAGGTCGGGCCAGTAACGCACACACTTGTTCTGTCGAGGGAAAAGTGGAGCATTACACAATCTAGAAGGCCCTGCTTTTTTCCCAAGCACTTTTACGACCAGTTTAGCTGTCATACTATCCTGGTCATCCCGGAGATTGGCTGACAACAGCTGTTTTGGATTGGAGGAGGGGGGAGCCAAACAATGTATTGCTAGCCTCCTGAAGATCAGTTCTGATAAGCATCTATCTGTCCATACATGCACCCCATCCACTGATGTACTTCTAAACAGAGATGGTGTCAGTGGGCGACTTTAATCCTCATCCAAACAGAGATGGTGTCAGTAGGAGACTTGCATCCTCATCTAAACAGAGATGGTGTCAGTGGGAGACTTTCATCCTCATCTAAACAGAGATGGTGTCAGTGGGAGGCTTTAATCCTCATCTAAACAGAGATGGTGTCAGTGGGAGACTTTAATCCTCATCTAAACAGAGATGGTGTCAGTGGGAGACTTTCATCCTCATCTAAACAGAGACGGTGTCAGTGGGAGACTTTAATCCTCATCTAAACAGAGATGGTGTCAGTGGGAGACTTTAATCCTCATCTAAACAGAGATGGTGTCAGTGGGAGGCTTTAATCCTCATCTAAACAGAGATGGTGTCAGTGGGAGACTTTCATCCTCATCTAAACAGAGATGGTGTCAGTGGGATGCTTTAATCCTCATCTAAACAGAGATGGTGTCAGTGGGAGACTTTAATCCTCATCTAAACAGAGATGGTGTCAGTGGGAGACTTTAATCCTCATCTAAACAGAGATGGTGTCAGTGGGAGACTTTCATCCTCATCTAAACAGATATGGTGTCAGTGGGAGACTTTAATCCTCATCTAAACAGAGATGGTGTCAGTGGGAGACTTTAATCCTCATCTAAACAGAGATGGTGTCAATGGGAGACTTTAATCCTCATCTAAACAGAGATGGTGTCAGTGGGAGACTTTAATCCTCATCTAAACAGATATGGTGTCAGTGGAAGACTTTAATCCTCATCTAAACAGAGATGGTGTCGGTGGGAGACTTTAATCCTCATCTAAACAGAGATGGTGTCAGTGGGAGACTTTAATCCTCATGTAAACAGAGATGGTGTCAGTGGGAGACTTGCATCCTCATCTAAACAGAGATGGTGTCAGTGGGAGACTTTAATCCTCATCTAAACAGCGATGGTGTCAGTATGAGACTCATCCTCATCTAAACAGAGACGGTGTCAGTGGGAGACTTGCATCCTCATCTAAACAGAGATGGTGTCAGTGGGAGACTTTAATCCTCATCTAAACAGCGATGGTGTCAGTATGAGACTCATCCTCATCTAAACAGAGATGGTGTCAGTGGGAGACTTTAATCCTCATCTAAACAGAGATGGTGTCAGTGGGAGACTTTAATCCTCATCTAAACAGAGATGGTGTCAGTGGGAGGCTTTAATCCTCATCTAAACAGAGATGGTGTCAGTGGGAGGCTTTAATCCTCATCTAAACAGAGATGGTGTCAGTGGGAGGCTTTCCACCTTACAAATAGTATTACATTACATGGACTTAATAGGAATGCCTGTTCTAATACATTTACTTATTTTTTCCCCTTCCTCTCATCTTTTATTCAAATTCTGAATGTCTAAGATATCTTTATGTATTTGTTGAAAGAGCAAACTGGGATCCCCACCATGGGGGAATGTATGTGGTTCCATAGACGATACCATTATCACTGGACCAGACTTTGGACCCAGTAATTCTACTTCTATGCCCTCACCCGTCCTCTCTCCATCTCCTTGGTGGTCATGACAATGACGTGTGTGTTTTCCTGGTAGACCATCTTCCAGAAGTCCACCACCGTGTTCTGAAGGCAGCCCTGGGTGGCGATGAACACCTTGCCCTCCTCCACGTGGCGGCCCTCTTCATGCATACTCTGGGCGAGAGAAACATACAGTACTTAATTAATTTCATGTCTTCATTCATGATGAACAGATGAACATTGGTAACCTGGTGGTGGTTCAGTCTGTTTGTGCTTTAACCAACTCCTCACTGTGTGTGTTAGTTCATTTTCATGCCAAACATAGAAGAGTTGGCTACGACAGCACATAGGCTACAGTATGGGAGCAGGCCATTCACACCCTCTGCTTTGACACTCCAAATGGAGCTCAGGTGCATCCAATTTCCTTTGATCATCCTTGAGATGGCACTACAACTTGGAGTCCACCTGTGGCCAATTAAATTGTTTGGACAGGATTTAAAAAGAAACACCTATCTCTATAAGGTTCCACAGTTGACAGTGCATGTCAGAGCAGACATTATACCATGAAGTGCAAGGAACCCTCCGTAGAGCTCTGAGATAATTGTGTTGAGGCATACAATACCAGTCAAAAGTTTGGACACACCTCCTCATTCAAGGGTTTTACTTTATTTGTACTATTTCCTACATTATAGAATAATACTGAAGACATCAAAGCTATGAAATAAGACATGGAATCATGTAGTAACCAAAAAAAAGTGTTAAACAAAACCAAATGTATTTTCTATTTGAGATTCTTCAAAGTAGCCACCCTTTGCCTTGACAGCCTTTGCACACTCTTGGCATTCACTAAATCAGCCTCACCTGGAATGTTTTTCAAATGGTCTTGAAGGAGTTCCCACATATTGCTGAGCACTTGTTGGCTGCTTTTCCTTCACTCTGCGGTCCAAATCATACCAAACCATCTCAGTTGAGTTGAGGTCGGGGGATTGTGGAGGTCAGGTTATCTGATGCAGCACTCTATCACTCTCATTCTTGGTAAAATAGCCCTTACACAGCCTGGAGGTGTGTTGGGTCATTGTCCTGTTGAAAAACACATGATAGTCCCACTAAGCTCAACCCAGATGGGATGACGTGTCACTGCAGAATGATGTGGTTGCCATGCTGGTTAAGTGTGCCTTGACTTCTAAATAAAATCACAGACAGTGTCACCAGCAAATGCACCCCCACGCCATCACACCTCCTCCATGCTTCACGGTGGGAACCACACATGCAGAGATCATCCGTTCACCTACTCTGCGTCTCAAAGACACAGCGGTAGGAACCAAACATCTCAAATTTGGACTCATCAGACCAAAGGACAGATTTCCACCGGTCTAATGTACATTGCTCGTGTTTCTTGGCCCAAGCAAGTCTCTTCTTCATATTGGTGTTCTTTAGTAGTGGTTTCTTTGCAGCAATTTGACCATAAAGGCCTGATTCACACAGTCTCCTCTGAACAGTTGATTTTGAGATGTGTATGTTACTTGAACTCTGTGAAGCATTTATTTGGGCTGCAATTTCTGAGGCTGGTAAATCTGTGAACTTATCCTCTGCAGCAGAGGTAACTCTGGGTCTTCCTTTCCTGTGGCAGTCCTCATGAGAGACAGTTTCATCATAGCGCAGATTTTTTTTGCGACTGAACTTGGGAAAAAAAAATCTACGTTTTTGTAATGTTCCAGATTGACTGACCTTCGTGTCTTAAAGTAACAGACTGTTGTTTTTCTTTGCTTATTTGAGCTGTTCTTGCCATAATATGGACTTGGTCTTTTACCAAATAGAGCCATCTTCTGTATACCACCCCTACCTTGTCACAACACAACTGATTGGCTCAAATGCATTAAGTTAAGAAAATCCACAAATGAACTTTTAACAAGGCAACCTGTTCCTCGAAATGCATTCCAGGTGACTACCTTGTGAAGCTGGTTGAGAGAATGCAAAGCTGTCATCAAGGCAAAGGGTTGCTACTTTGAAGAATCTAAAATATATTTTGATTTGTTCAACACTTTGGTTACTAAATGATTCCATGTGTTATTTCAAAGTTTTGATGACTTCACTATTATTCTACAATGTAGAAAATAGTAAAAAATAAAGTAAAACACTGGAATGAGTAGGTGCGTCCAAACTTTTGACTGGTACTGTATATCTGGGGAAGGGTATAAAAAATGGAAACTTTCCACACACCATACAAGACCACAGTGGTCTCCATCATTGGGAAACATTTGGTACTACCAAGACTGCCAAGAGCTAGCCGTCTAGCTAGCCGTCTATCTGGGAGAACATGCCAGACGGACCACAGTCTCTACAGCACTTCACCAATCAGGGCTTGATGGGAGAGTGGCCAGACGGAAGCCACTCTTGCTAAAAAGGCACATGACAGCATGCCTGGAGTTTGCAAAAAGGCATGTGAAAGACAGAGCATAAGGCAAAAGATCCTGTGGTCTGATGAGACAAAAATGTAACTCTTTGGCCTGAATGCAAATAGCTATATTTGGAGAAAACCAGACATAGCTCATTACCCATCTAACACCAACCCTACCATGAAGTATGGTGGTGCCTAGCATCATGCTATGGGAATATGGGGATGCTTTTCAGCAGCGGGAACTGGGAGACTGGTAAGTATAGAGGGAACAATGAATGGTGCCAAATACAGACAAATCCTTGATGAGAACCTACTTCGGAGTGCAAACAGACTGGGGCTGTTACAACAGGACAATGACCCATAGCCAAAGCAACGATGGAATGGCTTCAGAACAAGAATGTGAAACTTCTTGAGAGGCCCAGCTAAAGCCCAGACTTGAATCCCATTGAAAATCTGTGGAAAGACTTAAAGATTGTTGTTCACTGCCGCTCCCCATCCAATTTAACAGAGCTTGAGAAAATCTGAAAGGAAGAACATCCCTAAATCCAGATGTGCAAAGCTGAGAGACCTACCCAACACAACTCAAAGCTGGAACAGACCTCCCCAAGACAACTCAAAGATGGTACAGACCTACCCAAGACAACTCAAAGCTGGTACAGACCTATCCATGATGACTCAAAGCTAATAGACCTACCCAAGACAACTCAAAGCTGATACAGACCTACCCATGATGACTCAAAGCTAATAGACCAAACAAGACAACTCAAAGCTGAGAGACCTACCCAACACAACTCAAAGCTGGAACAGACCTACCCAAGACAACTCAAAGCTGGTACAGACCTACCCAACACAACTCAAAGCTGGAACAGACCTACCCAAGACAACTCAAAGCTGGTACAGACCTATCCATGATGACTCAAAGCTAATAGACCTACCCAAGACAACTCAAAGCTGATACAGACCTACCCATGATGACTTAAAGCTGGTACAGACCTACCCAAGACAACTCAAAGCTGACAGACCTACCCAAGACAACTCAAAGCTGACAGACATTCCCAAGACAACTCGAAGCTGATAGACCTACCCAAGACAACTCAAAGCTGACAGACCTACCCAAGACAACTCAAAGCTGACAGATCTTCCCAAGATAACTCAAAGCTGATACAGACATACCTATGATGACTCAAAGCTAATAGACCTACCCAATACAACTCAAAGCTAATAGACCTACCCAAGACAACTTAAAGCAGATAGACCTACCCAATACAACTCAAAGCTGATAGACCTACCCAAGACAACTCAAAGCTGTAATCACCACCAAAGGTGCTTCTACAAAGTATTGACTCAGAGGTGCAAATACTTACGTAAATGAGATATTTCTGTATTTCATTCAATACATTTGATAAAAATAAAAAAAAAATTAAACTATTTTCACTTTGTCATTATGGGGTATTGTGGGTGAGAAAATAAAAATATTTAATCAATTTTGAATTCAGGCTGTATGTAACACAACAAAATGTGGAATAAGTCAAGGGGTATGAATACTTTCTGAAAGCATTGTAAGTGTTAGGGGCAAATCAAATCAAATTCAAGCAAAATGTTCACTTTTCTACTCGGGCCGGCACCCGTGTCTTAGTGGACCAAGGCTGGACCTGCTCTCGCTTGGGGTCAAAGCCAGGTCACTGGTACTTTTCAGCTGTCATTTACATAACAATAGCTAACTGTGAACTTTAACACCTTCTAACAAAGCAACTGTTTTGATTATGCAGAGGTTGTTGATTCTGCTCTTCACAAGTCCTCACTGTCAGCCCTAGCTATTGAAACAATTTCCCAAGTATAACATAAGGGTGTATACACTAGTGTAACAGTCGAAAAGCAGAATTAGTCATGCATTGATGTCAATGGGAGATTAAGGGAACATTTGATTAAAATGGAAGTTAGGATTCACCCCTAAATGCAATTATTCCACTCACACTTCCAGAACTCACTCTGATGTAGTTGGCATTGATGTAGTCGGAGCCAGGCACATCTGTGTCTGCTTCCCTGATCTCCACCCGTGTGGTGTCAACTGGAACACAGATAGACCGGGATTAGGGTCATTGGTCACACACACTGGGAGGTATTGTAGACAGGAGGTTCAGGTCGATATCTCACTCACAAGGGAGGATGTTCTTGTATCTGTTTTTACTCTTGTTCTCTGCTCTCTGCCCTTCTTTCCTGGGGTAAAGGAGCTTACACTCCTGCTGCTGTAGCACCTGAGAGAAGAGAACAAGGTGAGAGAAAGTCAGACAGAGGCAGTATATGAAATGGCAATCCCTATTGGCAATCTAGTGCAATACTTTTGACCAAAGTCTAGGAAGTCATTTTGGAGTGAAGAGTCTAATCTGAGCCATAAAAAAATCCCTTACACCCAGGTATTCCAAATGGCACCATATGTGCCAAGATATAGTGCACTACCTTTGATCAGGGCCCATAACCAGACTATGACAGGAACCAGTGGTGACCATCTTAGAGTTAACAATAATGTGCTGTGTGTTGTCCTTCAGGAAATGCCTCATGAACATACTGGATTTACATCACCCAGACGAGCTTCAATGCCATACAACTCTCCTTCCATGGCCTCCAACTGCTCTTAAACGCTAGCAAAACTAAATGCATGCTCTTCAACCGATCGCTGCCCGCACCCACCCGCCCGTCCAGCATCACTATTCTGGATGGTTCTGACTTAGAATATGTGGACAACTACAAATACCTAGGTGTCTGGTTAGACTGTAAACTCTCCTTCCAGACTCACATTAAGCATCTCCACTCCAAAATTAAATCTAGAATCGGCTTCCTATTTCGCAAAACAAAGCATCTTATGCTGCCAAACATACCCTCGTAAAACTGACTATCCTACCGATCCTTGACTTCGGCGATGTCGTTTACAAAATAGCCTCCAATAATCTACTCAGCAAATTGGATGCAGTCTATCACAGTGTCATCCATTTTGTCACCAAAGCCCCATATACTACCCACCACTTCGACCTGTATGCTCTAGTTGGCTGTCCCTCGCTTCATATTCGTCGCCAGACCCACTGGCTTCAAGTCATCTATAAGTATTTGCTAGATAAAGCCCCGCCTTATCTCAGCTCACTGGTCACCATAGCAGAACCCACCCGTAGCACGAGCTCCAGCAGGTATATTTCATTGGTCACCCCCAAAGCCAACTCCTCCTTTGGCCGCCTTTCCTTACAGTTTTCTGCTGCCAATGACTGTAACGAATTGCTGAAAATCACTGAAGCTGGAGACTTATATCTGCCTCACTAACTTTAAGCATCAGCTGTCATCAGCGATCATTGCACCTGTACATAACCCATCTGTAAATAGTTCAACCAACTACCTCATCCCCATATTGTTTTTTTTTTTGCTCCTTTGCACCCCAGTATCTCTGCTTGTACATTCATCTTCTGCACATCTATCACTCCAGTGTTTAATTGCTAAATTGTAATTATTTCGCCACTATGGCATATTTATTTCCTTACCTCCCTAATCTTACTAAATATGCACACACTGTATATAGACTTTTCTATTGTGTTATTGACTGTACGTTTGTTTATCCCATGTGTAACTGTGGTGTTTGTTTCGCACTGATTTACTTTATCTTGGCCAGGTCGCAGTTGTAGATGAGAACTTGTTCTCAACTTGTCTACATGGTTAAATAAAGGTGAAATAAAAAAAATATTTAAAAAAATTATCTTGATCTTGACTTTCATGTTTTGGAATATTAGGTGTGATTTACAATTTTTTAAATACACTGGCGGTAATGATGATACCACCATTCTTGTACCTCAAACTCTTCCCAGAATCCCTGTTTGGGCTTCTCTGAGTTGTCTGCCACTTTGTTTAGTTCCTTCACCCTGTTCTCAATGTTGGCTGCATTTATCCTGGTGGCATTGAAGGGCTTCCGTTGGGAAAGGAAGAGCAAAACGTTAACTCCATGGATGATCATATGATCCACCCTTCACATTAAATGATATTACTAATATAGAATTTGCAGCTCATCCATACTTGGAATGACACATAATTAATATACTTAACACATCTGGTTTTATCAGAGTAGAACATAAAAATGGCAGTACAACATTGTTTCATGTGCGGCTGTCTGAATGCACTGGTTCAGTCTCTCACCTGTTTGAGGTGAACAACAATTCCACTCTTCTCCACCATGGGGTTCTTCTTGTAGTGATCCACCAGGTCAGCCAGCGTGTCAAACCTCTCTCCTCCACCTACGTCATACTTCCCATCCTGCTAGAAACACACAAAAACTAATGTTGTTTGTTTGCCCTTCTAGCTGGACAGTTAGCTTGCCTACAAGCCTGCTATCCCAGCCTGCCATCCCTGCTATCTAGCCGGATAGACCCTAGCCTGCCTGCTAGCTTACTAGCCCTACAAGCATACTAGTCCTTACTAGCTGGTCATGGCTAGAAGGGATGCAGCTAATGTCAAATTGATGTCAAAAGTTGCATGTTTGAGTCGCATCGGGGAGCATTTTGGCATTTTCATTAACCCTAACCCTCTTCCCTAACTTTAACCTAATTCTCCTAACCTGCTACGGTAATTATCCTAACATCTAAGATCCACCACCATATGGTGTTATTTTCTGCTCAAGCATTCTCATTTCGACACCAAACCCACCACAAGAGCCCCACGACCAGTGGATGGAAATTGCCACATAACATTAAAGATCCACCACCATATTTTACAGTAGGTATGGGGTTCTTTTTTCCTTATGCATTCTCATTTCAACACCAAACCCACCCCTGGTGTGAGTGGCCAAAGAGCTCTTTTTTCATGTCATCCAACAAATATAAAACACCTGGGGTTTGCTAAAATGCATTGGCACAGGTGCTTTGGTCAGATGACATGAAAATAGAGCTCTTTGGCCACTCACACCAGGGGTGGGTTTGGCGTTGAAATGAGAATGCATAAGCAGAAAAGAACCCCATACCTACTGTAAAATATGGTGTGGATCTTTAATGTTATGTGGCAATTTCCGTCCACTGGTCGTGGGGCTCTTGTTTAAGGTCAACGGCATCATGAACTTTACCCAGTACCAGAACATTTTAGCCAAAAACCTGGTTGACTCTGCCGGGAAGCTGAAGCCTGGCCGCAAGTGGATCTTCCAGCAAGACAATAACCCCAAGCACACATCAAAATAAACAAAGACATTTTTAATTGGCCACAAAATATATATTTTTTGCAATGGCCATCTCAGTCACCTGCGGTTTGAATTGAAGAGGGCTATCCATAAGAACAGACTAAGTATATCAAGGATCTGGAAGGATTCTGTAAGGAGGAATGGTCTAAAATACCTCTGAATGTGTTTAACTCATAAAACATTTTAGAAAAGGGCTCAGTGCCGTTATCCTCACATTGTGAGGTTATTGAAAGGTTTTGAAACAGAGGTGTCAATTATTTTGACCCCTACCTTTGAGAAAAAAAGTATTACTTGTTAAACAAAATCTATTTCTCTGAGCAATTGTATTAGTATACAATAGTAGAACTTCAAAAAATGTTGAGCATACAATATAGCTCAGTAGTTGGATTACTTATTATATACAACGTTTTTTTTTTTGCTCATCTTTATCAAGGATGTCAATCATTTCAGACCCCACTGTACATGTAAAGGCCCTATCTGGTCTTACCTGGTGGCGAATCATGACATGGGTGACCTTGGTCTTGCGGTCTACGTTCTCGTGCTTCTCCTCGTTGGTGAGGACAGAGAGCACAAAGTCACCTGGTTTGCTCTGGCTCTCCCGTACCAGGAAACTGCCAGGCTTGCCCTTGTCCATGAGCAGCTTCTCAGCGTCGCGCCCAGAGAGGTGCCCGTGGTACCACCTAGTGTAGATCGGTAGACAATTTATGACTATTATGTTTGAAAATACTAATACTATTAAAAAGCAATGAAGAATTGGGAAATGGAAATCACCCCAACTCCGCCGTTTACGTGTAATTGTTTACATAAGAAATTGAAAAATGTGGGTGTTTCTGAATGTGTGAGTTTGCACGTGATGGTGTTTACAAAGAAATCCGAATTGTGTGTGTTTGTGTGTTTCTCTGTATGAGAGCTTGCATATGTAAATGTGTTGGAGGTTCCGGCAAGAGCGCTCAGCTGGTGTTTCATGGAGAAACCATCCTCAACAGGGATCACACGTTGTTTTTGGAGCTTGATACAAACTGATACACTGTGTGTTACAATGTGTAGAGACAGAAATGCCAGCATAGATATGTTTGAAGATTATAACAGGGTCTGTGTGTGTGTGTGTGAATTTTATTGTAAATGTTGTGTCTGTGGTTGTTTTCATTTGTGTGTGTGTGCAGCCATCTGTGTGCATGCATGTGACTGTGCGTGCGTGTGTGTACGTACCTCTCGGAGGTTGGGTCCTTACAGTTGAGTGGGTACTTGAGCTCGATGACGTCTCCGTTCCTCTCTCTGAGAAGGTCGTGCTGCTCTGTGTAGTACTGCACCAGCTCTGCCAGCGTGGCAAACTTCTCCCCTCCATACAGGTCGTAGTAGTCCCCTGAATTCTGGATCTTAATGTGGGTGACCTCATTGTTCCGCCTGACACACACACACACAGAGGAGAGCGGTTGGAGTCAGGGTTAGTCATAGTGCACATTGTTCAGATAGATCACTATATATTATGTAACAGGTGCACCCTGCAGCATGTAGCAGAGGTTAGGTTCAAATCAAATCAAATCAAATTTGATTTGTCACATACACATGGTTAGCAGATGTTAATGCGAGTGTAGCGAAATGCTTGTGCTTCTAGTTCCGACAATGCAGTAATAACCAACAAGTAATCTAGCTAACAATTCCAAAACTACTACCTTATAGACACAAGTGTAAGGGGATAAAGAATATGCACATAAAGATATATGAATGAGTGATGGTACAGAGCGGCATAGGCAAGATACAGTAGATGGTATTGAGTGCAGTATATACATATGAGATGAGTATGTAAACAAAGTGGCATAGTTAAAGTGGCTAGTGATACATGTATTACATAAAGATGCCGTAGATGATATAGAGTACAGTATATACGTATACATATGAGATGAATAATGTAGGGTTGGTAAACATTATATTAGGTAGCAGTGTTTAAAGTGGCTAGTGATATATTTTACATCATTTCCCATCAATTCCCATTATTAAAGTGGCTGGAGTTGAGTCAGTGTGTTGGCAGCAGCCACTCAATGTTAGTGGTGGCTGTTTAACAGTCTGATGGCCTTGAGATAGAAGCTGTTTTTCAGTCTCTCGGTCCCAGCTTTGATGCACCTGTACTGACCTCGCCTTCTGGATGATAGCGGGGTGAACAGGCAGTGGTTGTTGTCCTTGATGATCTTTATGGCCTTCCTGTGACATCGGGTGGTGTAGGTGTCCTGGAGGGCAGGTAGTTTGCCCCCGGTGATGCGTTGTGCAGACCTCACTACCCTCTGGAGAGCCTTACGGTTGTGGGCGGAGCAGTTGCCGTACCAGGCGGTGATACAGCCCGACAGCCTACCACTGTTGTGTCGTCCGCAAACTTGATGATTGAGTTGGAGGCGTGTGTGGCCACGCAGTCGAGGGTGAACAGGGATGGGTTAGGGCAGTGTGCAGTGTGGTTGAGATTGCATCGTCTGTGGACCTATTTGGGCTTTTCATCGAGTAGACTTCATTGCACACTGCTGAGGAAAATAATTGTCTTTGGAAACCGACGCCTGTTTGACAACAGCTGATAATGTCACGTCCTGACCTTAGTTCCTTTTTTATGTCTCTATTTTAGTTTGGTCAGGGCGTGAGTTGGGGTGGGCATTCTATGTTTTTGTTCTAGGTTTTGTATTTCTGTGTTTGGCCTGATATCAAGCGCATAGTGTCGCCAGTACGTGCTCATAGCCCGGTGCGCTATAGGCCAGCCCCCAAGTCAATGCGAGAGTGGTCATCAAGCCAGGGCGTGTTGTGCCAGCTCAGCGTGTTTGGTCTCCGGTACGCCGTTTCGGCCCAGAGTATCCTGCGCCGGCGCTGCGTGCTGTGTCTCCAGGGCGCTGGGAGGATGCAGTGTCGGGCGAATGTGGGGATTGAGCCTAAAGGAGAAGTGTGAGTGGTAAGCACCAGAACTCCAGTGCTCCCCCACAGCCCGGTCCATCCAGTGCCTCCTCCACACACCAGGCTCCTGTAGGTCTCCCCAGCCTGGTGGGTCCTGTTGGCAGCCCCACGCACCAGGCTGTCTCTCCGTCTCCTCACTCCAGGTTCTCCCGCCTGTCCGGCGCTTCCAGAGTCTCCCTCCTGTCAGGAGCTGCCAAAGCCGCCCATCAGACAGGAGCCGCCGGAGCCGCCCGTCAGTCAGGAGCCGCCGGAGACACCTGTCACTACGGAGCCGCCCTTCACTCCGGTGCTGCCGGAGTTTCCCGTCTATTCGGGGCCCGCTGTAAGGGTCCACAGTCCGAGGTCTGCGGCGAGGGTCGCCACTCCAAAGGCGCCGTTTAAGTGGGCCAAGACTAAGGTGGAGTGGGGTCCACGTCCCGCGCTAGAGCCGCCACTGCGGACAGATGCCCACCCAGACCCTGCCCTATGGGTTTAGGTTTTGCGGCCGGAGTCCGCACCTTTGGGGGGGAGGTACTGTCACGTCTTGACCTTATTTCCTTTTTCATGTCTCTATTTTAGTTTGGTCTGGGCATGAGTTGGGGTGGGCATTCTATGTGTTGTTCTATGTTTTTGTATTTCAGTGTTTAGCCTGGAATGGTTCCCAATCAGAGGTAGCTGTTTATCGTTGTCTCTGATTGAGAACCATACTTAGGCAGCCTGTTTTCTGTTTTGTGTTTCTACACCTGACAGGACTGTTTGGTTTTCGTTCATTCTCTTGTTATTTTGTTTTGTGTTCAGTTTAAATAAAATTGAACACTTACCATGCTGCGCATTGGTCCGATCCTTCATACTCCTCGTCAGATGAGGAGGAAAACCGTAATCAGCTGAGGGGACACGCTTTACCAAAATGCAATTGTGCATTAGATGAGGCATTCTCAGTAGGATGAGCCTAGTATCCTGATATTTGTTGCTTACTGCATTTGTTTTTACTGAACAGTATGTAGTACGATTAGTACACAGTATGCCTTTCTTATAGACAAATGCCCAAATCGCCCTCTAGTGGCTTCATGGGTGGAATGCTATTAATATTTTTAGTTTTATAATTAAATCAACATTATTTCCAAAAACCCTCTGGAAAGCCCATGTTTGTTTCTATGTCAAACATTTGTGTTATATTTCAGACTTATGTGACGTACAATACCAGTCAAAAGTTTGGACACACCTACTGATTCAAGGGCTTTTCTTTATTTGTACTATTTTCTACATTGTAGAATTATAGAGAAGACACATAACACATATGGAATCATGTAGTAACCAACAACAACAAAAAAGTTAAACAAAACCAAATATATGTGAGATTCTTCAAAGTTGCCACCCTTTGCCTTGATCACAGCTTTGCACACTCTTGGCATTCAACCAGCTTCATGAGAAATGCTTTTCCAACAGTCCTGAAGGAGCTCCCACATGTGCTGAGCACTTGTTGGCTGCTGTTCCTTCACTCTGCGGTTCAACTCATCTCAATTGGGTTGAGGTCAGGTGATTGTGTAGGCCAGGTCATCTGATGCAGCACTCCATCACTCTCCTTCTTGATCAAATTGCCCTTACAAAGCCTGGAGGTGTGTTGGGTCATTGTCCTGTTGAAAAACAAATGATAGTGGGACTAAGTGCTTACCAGAAGGGATGGTGTATCGGAAGGGATGGTGTATCGCTGCAGAATGCTGTGGTAGCCATGCTGCTTAAGCATACATTTAAAATAATCAGCGTCACCACAGCATACAATCACACCTCCTCCTTGCTTCACAGTGGGAACCACACATGCAGAGATTTTCCGTTCAACTCTGTGTCTCATAAAGGCGGTTGGAAACAAAAATCTCAAATTTGGAAATCACACCAAAAGGACAGATTTACACCGGTCTAATGTCCATTGCTCGTGTTTCCTGGCCCAAGCAAGTCTCTTCTTATTGCGGTCCTGTAGTAGTGGTTTCTTTGCTTCAATTCGACCAAGAAGGCCTGATTCACAGTCTCATCAGAACAGTTGATGTTGCGATGTGTCTGTTACTTGAACACTGAAGCATTTATTTGGTTGTAATTTCTGATGCTAGTACTGTTCTTGAAATGACCAAATAGGGCTATCTTCTGTATACCACCCTTATCTTTTTTGTGTGTCTCAAATGCATTAAGGAAAGAAATTCCACAAATGAACTTTTAACAAGGCACACCTGGTAATTGAAATGCATTCCAGATGACTACCTCATGGAGCTGGTTGAGAGAATGCCAAGAGTGTGCAAAGCTGTCAAGGCAAAGGGTGGCTACTTTAAAGAATCTCAAATATATTTTGATTTGTTAAAACTTTTTGGGTTAGTAGATGATTTCATAGTTTAAGTCTTCACTATTATATAGTAAATATAAAGAAAAACCCTGGAAAGAGTAGGTGTGTCCAAACCTTTGACTGGTACTGTATACAAAGTGCAAAATTGGGATGCAAACTCATGAGAGCATCAGCTGTTCCGGGCGACTGTGTGATCACGCTCTCCGCAACCGATGTAAGTAAGACCTTTAAACAAGTCAACATTCACATGGGCTGACCAACTAGCAAGTGTCTTCACTAACATTGTCAACCTCTCCCTGTCTGAGTCTGTAATACCAACATGTTTCAAGCAGACCACCATAGTCCCTGTTCCCAAGAACACTAGTGTAACCTGCCTAAATGACTACCGACCTGTAGCACTCACATCTGTGTGCCATGAAGTGCTTTGAAAGGCTGGTCATGGCTCCCATCTACACCACTATCATAGAAACTCTAGATCCACTCCAATTTGCATACAACCTTAATTAACAGATAATGATCTCTACTGCCCACCACACTGCCCTTTCCCACCTGGACAAAAGGAACACCTACTGTATGTGAGAATGCTATTCATTGACTACAGCTCAGCGTTCAACACTGAGGACCCTGGGACTAAACACCTCCCTCTGCAAATGGATCCTGGACTTCCTGACGGGCCGCCCCCAAGTGGTAAGGGTAGGTAACAACACGTCCGCCATGCTGATCTTCAACACGGGGGCCCCTCAGGGGTGCGTGGTCAGTCCCCTCCTGTACTCCCTGTTCACTCATGACTGCACGGCCAGGCTTGACTCCAACACCAGCATTAAGTTTGCAGATGACACAACAATGGTAGGCCTGATCACAGACAACGACGAGGCAGCCTATAGGGAGGAGGTCAGAGACCTGGCAGTTTGGTGCCAGGACAACAACTGCTTCTTCAACGTGATCAAGACAAAGGAG
This sequence comes from Oncorhynchus mykiss, assembly GCF_057628025.1. Taxonomy (NCBI): domain Eukaryota; kingdom Metazoa; phylum Chordata; class Actinopteri; order Salmoniformes; family Salmonidae; genus Oncorhynchus; species Oncorhynchus mykiss. Next base: position 37,013,842 of record NC_143037.1, read on the forward strand.
ATGATTGTGGACTACAGGAAAAGGAGGACCGAGCACGCCCCCATTCTCATCGACAGGGCTGTAGTGGAGCAGGTTAAGATCTTCAAGTTCCTTGGTGTCCACATCACCAACAAACCAACATGGTCCAAGCACACCAAGACAGTCGTGAAGAGGGCATGACAAAACCTATTACCCTTCAGGAGACTGAAAATATGATGGTTCATCAGATCCCCAAAAGGTTCTACAGCTGCGAGAGAGCATCCCTGCCTAGAATGGTAACTGCTCGGCTTCCGACCTCAAGGTACAACAGAGGGTAGTGCGTACGGCCCCGTACATCACTTGGGCCAAGCTTCCTGCATCCAGGACCTCTATACCAGGCAGTGTCAGAGGATGGCCCTAAAAAGACTCCAGCCACCCTAGTCATAGACTGTTATATCTGCTACCGCATGGCAAGCAGTACCGGAGAGCCAAGTCTAGGTCCAAGAGGCTTCCAAACAGCTTCTATCCCCAATCAAACGGCTACCCAAACTATTTGCATTGCCCCCCCCATATTTTACACTGCTGCTACTCTCAGTCGTCATCTATGCATAGTCGTTTTAATATCTCTACCTATATGTACATATTACCTTGACAAACTAGTGTCCCCACACTCATTGACCAGTACCCCCTGTATATAGCCTCACCATTGTTATTTTACTGCTGCTCTTTAATTATTTGTTACTTGAAATGTTTTGGGTATTTTATTTTTTTATACTGCATTGTTGGTTAGGGCTTGTATTCAGCCAGAGTGTTTGTGTTCATGCACATGTCTGCGCGTGCCAGAACAGAGCAAGAGAAAACATCACGAAAACCCACATGAAAATAACAGGTTGATGTGGTCCGCGGTACCGTGAATACCCAATCATTTCTGCACAGGAGTAAGAACAACCTTATCAGACAAGATTATTCCTTTATAATACCCTGTTGATTTTGAGTGAGTATTTGTTTGTGTTCATGTACATGTCTGTCACGTTCTGACCTTAGTTCCTTTGTTTTGTCTTTGTTTATATGGTCAGGGCGTGAGTTGGTGTGGGCACTCTGTTTGTTTTTCTATGTTTGGTTTATGTGTTCGGCCTAGTACGGTTCTCAATCAGAGGCAGGTGTTGTTAGTTGTCTCTGATTGAGAATCATACTTAGGTAGCCTTTTTCCACCTTTGTTTTGTGGGTGTTTATTTTCTGTTGGGCACAGCCGGGTGAATATCACCGCCCCAAGGCTGAGCTGGAGGCAGCGAAAGCCGAGAGGCGGTGGTATGAGGAGGCAGCATGGCAGCGCGGCTGGAAGCCCGAGAGGCAGCCCCAAACATTTATTGGGGGTGGGCACACGGGGAGTGTGGCGAAGGCAGGTAGGAGACCTGCGCCAACTTCCCTTGCTTACCGGAGAGAGAGAGGGACCGGGCAGGCACCGTGTTATGCGGTGGAGCGCACGGTGTCCCCGGTACATGTGCATAGCTGGTGCGGTACATTCCAGCTCTTCGTATCGGCCGGGCTAGAGTGGGCATCGAGCCAGGTGCCATGAAGCCGGGCCGGCGTACATGGCACCAGCCTTACGCATGTTGTCCCCGGTTCGCCAGCACAGCCCAGTGCGGGCTATTCCACCTCGCCGCACTGGCCTGGCTACGGGGAGCATTCAACTAGGTAAGGTTGGGCCTTAGTTCCTTTGTTTTGTCTTTGTTTATATGGTCAGGGCGTGAGTTGGGGTGGGCAGTCTGTTTGTTTTTCTATGTTTGGTTTCTGTGTTCGGCCTAGTATGGTTCTCAATCAGAGGCAGGTGTCGTTAGTTGTCACTGATTGAGAATCATACTTAGGTAGCCTTTTTCCACCTGTGTTTTGTGGGTGTTTATTTTCTGTTCTGTGTTTTGTTGCACTGTTCAGGATTGTTCGTTTGTCGTGTATTGTTTTGTTTCAGTGTTCATTAAAACCGTTTTAATATTAACACGCTGCACCTTGGTCCTCCTCTTTTTCTCCCGACGACGATCCTTACAATTTCTGAGATTATTCCTTTATAATACCATGTTGAGTTTGAGTGAGTATTTGAGAGCAACTGGTTTTCACTAAATGCAGATGGCCAGGGAGCACAGATAAGGTCAAAAAACAGTCTGACACTTTTCAAAATACACAGCCACAAAGAGACACAATGTCACAAACACATAGCATGCTAAACCTGAAACATTCTTATCAGCATGGAAACAAGAAGTGAAAAATTAGGCCTAGTTGAAGATAGTACTTTCTTTTTCCATTTCCAGTGAAAATTTCAGAGCAATATTTGTCTGCAGCAAAAGGCCGAACCAATGCACAAACATGCACTTTGTCTTAGTACATCTACACATGTACAAGTCGGTTTTTGAGCCTGCAGCAAACCACAACTCCCACTCCACACACTTTTACAAAAAAGATCATGCTGTTGCTAGCGATCTAACTCAGGAAGAAAAGTGACATAACTGCACATTATGCTATCTGCTATCTAGCTTTAATGCAATTAGCTAGCCCTCTCTCTGCAAATTGATGATCAAGTAACAGTCATATAAAGTGGAACAAATCCTATTCCCTCCCTCTCATCCATCTTTCTCTCCTATAAACCTGCATTCTCTCCTTCCCTCCCTCTCATCCATCTTTCGCTCCTATAAACCTGCATTCTCTCCTTCCCTGTAATTGTGTTATGAATGTTTGAGTGGAGCAGTATGCCTCCCTGTCTGTGGCTACTAATGGCCCGTGGCGGCTGCACTGTGTGTGTGTGTGTGTGTTTGCACCATGCTGTTTGTGGGAGTTTAACACAATTAATGACGTCGCATTGAGCCAAACATCCATCTAGATTTTACACTGCGGATGGGATAGGTCTCTTGCAGACTTGGAGACATAGCACACAATCATTGTGCCATACAGCATTCATTAAGCTGCTTTTGACCATGGCAAAATCAAGTAATGCTTTTGTACAGAGTTATGTGAATATTGTTTTTGGACATACAGTGGAGTCTTTTTTCAGATGCCTTGATAAAGCTGAGCAAAAAGACTGCATAAAATAAATACAAATATGGAGCTCAAATAAACATTTGAGCTCTATATTTGTATTTATTTTATTATATATATTATTGTATATATACATATATATTATATATATAAAATAAATATATATTTGTATTTATTTTATTATATATTATTATATATATCTACAAAAGGTAGGGGTCAAATGATTGGATCCCCTGTTTTCAGTACTCCTGGATAACAACACTGAGCCTTATATAAAATAAGGTGTTATTGGAGAACACATTGGGAGGGATCTTAGACCATTCCTCCATACAGAATCCTTCCAGATCCTTGATATCCTTCCTCTGAGTTTATGGACTGTCCTCTTCAATTCAAACCACAGGTTTTCAATGGGGATCAAGTCAGGAGACTGAGGTGGCAATTGCAAAATGTAGATTTTTTTTGGTCAAATAAACAATTTATTTGTGGATTTTGACGTGTGCTTGGGATTATTGTCTTGCTGGAATATCCACTTGGGGCCAAGCTTCAGTTTCCTAGCAGAGGCAACCAGGTTTTTGGCTAAACATATCCTGGTACTTGGTAAGGAGGATGCTGTTGATCTTAACAAGGGAAGCAAAATAGCCCCATAAACATCAAAGATCTAACACTATGTTTTACAGTAGGGATGAGCAATTTCTGAAAAATGTGCATTTTTATTTTGAAGGCCAAACCCACTGCTGGTGTGCGTGACCAACGACCTCTATTTTCATGTCATCTGACAATAGCACCACCTGGAGTTTGTTAAATGGCATTGGCACTTGGATTGGACCGGTGCTATGGTCATAGAGGTCTTTGTCCGTGCACAGCAGCAGTGGGTTTGGCCTTTGAAAGAACATTGCACATGTGGGGGCTTCTGGCACAAGAACAGTCCCCACAAGAAAAAGAGTTAGGTTAAGGTTTAGAATTAGAGGTTAGGGAAAATATGATTTGCATGGGAATCAATTGTTTGGTCCCCACAGGTATAGTAAAACAAACATGTGTGAGTGAAGGACCTGTCTACCTAAAAGCCCTTCTGACTACAAGGATGGAGGCCGCTGCACTTGTTTTAATATATCTGGAGCAACATTAGGTCATCATCAATCTTCAGTGGCCCACCCATGGTTCGAGAAGAAAGAACACACAATGACACTATTTAGTGCCTCTTCCCCCCCTTTCCTTTTATCTACTGGCTTCCTATCTCTCTCTAGTTCCAAAACGTGTGTATCAAACAGGCCTTTGGACAGATTCGAACACATGTCGACATCAGAATACAGTGGGGAGAACAAGTATTTGATACACTGCCGATTTTGCAGGTTTTCCGACTTTTAGAGAGAGGTCTGTAAGTTTTATCATAGGTACATTACAACTGTGAGAGACGGAATCTGAAAAAAAAAATCCTGAAAAAAACATTGTATGATTTTTAAGTAATTAATTTGCATTTTATTGCATGACATAAATATTTGATACATCAGAAAAGCAGAACTTAATATTTGGTACAGAAATCTTTGTTTGCATGTACAGAGAAGATACGTTTCCTGTAGTTCTCGACCAGGTTTGCACACACTGCAGCAGGGATTTTGGCCCACTCCTCCGTACAGACCTTCTCCAGATCTTTCAGGTTTCGTGGCTGTCGCTGGGCAATACGGACTTTCAGCTCCCTCCAAAGATTTTCTATTGGGTTCAGGTCTGGAGACTGGCTAGGCCACTCCAGGACCTTGAGATGCTTCTTACGGAGCCACTTAGTTGCCCTGGCTGTGTGTTTCGGGTCGTTGTCATGCTGGAAGGAGGTTGTTGGCCAAGATCTCGCGATACATGGCCCCATCCATCCTCCCCTCAATACAGTGCAGTTGTCCTGTCCCCTTTGCAGAAAAGCATCCCCAAAGAATGATGTTTCCACCTCCATGCTTCACGGTTGGGATGGTGTTCTTGGGGTTGTACTCATCCTTCTTCCTCCAAACGCGCGAGTGGAGTTTAGACCAAAAAGCTCTATTTTTGTCTCATCAGACCACATGACCTTCTCCCATTCCTCCTCTGGATCATCTAGATGGTCATTGACAAACTTCAGATGGGCCTGGACATGCGCTGGCTTGAGCAGGGGGACCTTGCGTGCGCTGCAGGATTTTAATCCATGACGGCGTAGTTTGTTACTAATGGTTTTCTTTGAGACTGTGGTCCCAGCTCTCTTCAGGTCATTGACCAGGTCCTGCCGTGTAGTTCTGGGCTGATCCCTCACCTTCCTCATGATCATTGATGCGCCACGAGGTGAGATCTTGCATGGAGTCCCAGACCGAGGGTGATTGACCGTCATCTTGAACTTCTTCCAATTTCTAATAATTGTGCCAACAGTTGTTGCCTTCTCACCAAGCTGCTTGCCTATTGTCCTGTAGCCCATCCCAGCCTTGTGCAGGTTTACAGTTTTATCCCTGATGTCCTTTACACAGCTCTCTGGTCTTGGCCATTGTGGAGATGTTGGAGTCTGTTTGATTGAGTGTGTGGACAGGTGTCTTTTATACAAGTAATGAGTTCAAACAGGTGCAGTTAATATAGGTAATGAGTGGAGAACAGGAGGGCTTCTTAAAGAAAAACTAACAGGTCTGTGAGAGACGGAAATCTCACTGGTTGGTAGGTGATCAAATACTTATGTCATGCAATGATTTTCTGGATTTTTGTTTTAGATTCTGTCTCTCACAGTTGAAGTGTACCTATGATAAAAATTACAGACCTCTACATGCTTTGTAAGTAGGAAAACCTGCAAAATAGGCAGTGTATCAAATACTTGTTCTCCCCACTGTATGTGAGTGCCGAGGGCAGAGTCAATAACCACCAGACCACCATGGCCACGTCTCTGTTACATAGTATCCAGTGAGAACACAATCCACTTATCAAAATGAGATGAATCAACATTCTATTAGGTCAATTTGGCCAATGCATTTAATAGATTGAATCTATAAATAGCCCGACTGCAATGGAAATATGTCTAATGGAAATGAATGGAGGCAATGGCATACGTAATACGGGGAGAAAATCCATCCACAGTCCCGGCTAATGCCCTCTAAACCTCTCCTCTGACTAAGAGCATAGAGATGTATAAACACAACATGATACTAGAACACACACCACTAGAACAAAAGTTGTGGCCTATGTTCCCAAAATATTTTCACTAAACGAAAACAATGAATAACCAAGGCATTTCTTTTGATCTGAGAATTACATACACAGAGTATACTAAACATTAGGAATACCTTCCTAATATTGATTTGCACCCCTTTTGTCAAATTGGCTGGATGTCCTTTAGGTGGTGGACCATTCTTGATATAATCCTTCTTTAACCTGTCTCCTCCCCTTCATCTACACTGATTGAAGTGGATTTAACAAGTGACATCAATAATGGATCATAGCTTCCACCTGGTCAGTCTATGTCATGGAAAGAGCAGGTGTTCATTATGTTTTGTATACTCAGTGTACATGAGCTTCACAATTACATGCTTGGCTGTGTAAATTCTCACTCCCTCAAAATGCAGCATAGAGCTATGGTTGCCAAGGCCTCTCCCATAACAGAACACACTGTCTACTTAACCACACATTGTGGTCTACTCCGGCCACTACTAGCAGAAAATGTATAACCCCTCCCCCTTCCCCTGCCATCCAGCCCCCTGCCCAGGCCAGGAAAGGGAGAGGGGGAGATAAGCGAAGGGAAAAGCAGGGAGAATGAGATAACAGCCCATTGGAGTACCAGGGCGTCCATTAAAAGGAGAGTCAAGCTAATAACATGCTGGTAAGAAGAAACACTAACGACATGGTAATCACTCTCCTGTTGAGTGTGTGTGTGTGTGTGTGTGTGTGTGTGTGTGTGTGTGTGTGTGTGTGTGTGTGTGTGTGTGTGTGTGTGTGTGTGTGTGTGTGTGTGTGTGAGAGAGTGTGAGAGTGTGTGTGAGAGAATGCTAGAGAGTGTCTGTGATGTGGGAGTATGTGTGAGCATACAAGTAAGAGACCGTTAGCTTGGTCACACTGGACCCTGGCAAGTTTAGGGCCCAATTCCGATTTAGGAAATTACACTTTCTTACACACGCCTTTCCTACACACTTCTCAGTAGTTGGTATTCAGACTTACCTTATGAAGGTGTGTAATGGGCTTTGCAGGCGTGGTTCCCTTGTGTTCACTGAATAATACATTTATCCGCTGAAAACCTTTCCACTTGGTGGCCAACAGATTTTTCCATTCAATAGGGTTTTCAGTAAATGTATCTTAAGACATCCCTTCAAATACGGTGTACCTAGTAGTTTGAATTTTGTCATCAGACTCAATAGAATATCTTGAGAGAACGGGTTCACAATTTAGGGATCAATGAAAGAAAGTAATCTATAATATATGCATATTTGCCTCTGTTTCTGCACCCATTGGTAGATTTCAAAATACTCTGATCGTGTAGATTATTTAAGGGTAGCAATGTATTTTACAGGTTTGCCTAGCATTTACACACGGAAGAAAGAAAACGGTGGTTTGATTCAGTCAGAAAATTGCTACATTCAGATCTTTAACCCATGGTAATGTTGGAAGATTAGTTTACATTGAATTACAATAGGGAGAATATTTTACAATAGGAGGCTGTACCCTCATCTATTGCCTGCACTAACTAACTGTGTGATGACACAGCCAAGTAGTGTCATTCGTCAGGTTCAAACTGTTACGGCTTGGTCTGCGCTCCGCTCCATAACCATTTAATGAACCTACATGTATTTTCTCTGTATTACCAACTGTTACTAATGATCCTCAGCAACAACCACATGGCCATGACGGAATTCACAGAGAAAGCAAATGAAGGTAAACAAAACAATGTAATTAAATGGAATGATAACACGGGCTATACTAACTAAAGGGAACTAACAATACATTGGCAGTTCAATGTGGGTTGTTATCAGGCCTACCTACTGATAGTGGCTAATATTCAACATGATAGAAATAGTAAACAGAGAATGATAATAATGATAATATAATTAAGACAATTGAGAGTGCCGATCCCTGCAAGTTAAAAGGCCATACAATTTCAATTCTGCAGAATGGAAAAACATTTCAAAAAACTTTACTGTGGGAAAGTTAATACGATTACATATGACTGGTTTAACATTTGCCTCCTGTGATTTATAAGGTAAGTATACCTAAAACAAGTGTCACTTATATTTACAATTCCAAACAGATTACTAATTTCCCTAGCTGCTATCAATAGCTATAATCAAGTTGTAAATTACAGTGCAATGAGAATGGGGTTATTTCTATCGGAAAAAATAAAGTAGATGCCGACAGGTTCGCTGAACCTTATTCATAGTTTCCTCACGCGTAACGGTGCAGAAATTAGGGAATTACTGTAAATCAAGGTCAGAATACGGCGTATCTAGCTAGACACACCTCTGCCACACCTTGATTTATTCGATCGCCACCCAAAATGAATATCAGGTGAATAGCACGCTATTCCATTGTTTAAGTTCCATTGCTTAAGTTCAAGGTCAGAAACCTCGGAAAAAAATGCATAAAAATGCATACGTTCCATTTACGCACGCTAAACTCGGGTCGTAATTGGGTCCTTGGTGAATAGGCAAGACATAGCTGAATAGTCGCAAAGAAAAGTGTAAGTGAGTAAGTGTAAAGCATAACTCTCATCAGCTCATGAAAGCTGAATAAGCTTTTTGTATTTCTCACCGTAAGCAAATAAATAAACTCTTATGCATTCATGTTGGTACGTAGCCTACTTTCAACAGCAAAACAGTGCAGACACAAAATAAAGCTGTCAATGCTCTAGATAGCACTATTCTAACTATTTCCTCCTTCCCCCCACCAAGCTAGTCCAAACTGACCTTACTGTACCATGGGGGGGCATAAATCACACAGCCCACAGGAAGGTGGTGGAGTAGGGGTGAGGGAGGGCTGCTGTTAGCCTGCACTATAGTTTAGCCACAGGCCCCGTGGTCTGAAGAATAACAAATACATGTAATTTAGCCTGGTGACTGCAAACACACACAGGCAGTTAGGCAGCCCTCAGTCACCACAAAGCCACATAACACCAGGGGCATGCAGGGTCAGACCTCGACATGGGCCCCGGCCTTAATGTTATTAAGAGCTACTGCCTGGACTGGCATGGCTGCCACACTCACTGCTGTTACCAGCCTAACAACCTACATTCACTTTCAAGGTTGCTTGATCGAATCCCTGAGCAGACAAGGTAAAAATCTGTCTTCTGCCCATGAGCAAGGCAGTTAACCCACTGCTCCCCGGGCGCCGAAGACATGGATGTCGATTACGGCAGCCCCCGCACCTCTCTGATTCAGAGGGGTTGGGTTAAATGCAGACGACACATTTCAGTTGAATGCATTCATTTGTATCCCCCTTTCCCTCTACCCTACATACACTCCCCTCTCTCTCTCTCTCTCTCTCTCTCTCTCTCTCTCTCTCACACACACACACTCCTCTCTCCCTCGCTACTCAAGCTAACCTCTGCTAAAGAGAGTGAGCTAAAGGACGATGCTGGACCTTTTCCATGAGCTCGTCTGACTGATAAGCCTCTTAAAAGCTTCCGTTGCCAATGCAGAGGCACTCTCTATCCTGGCGCTACAGGAAATCACAGAGGCCTGCTGTTTACCAGAACTCCATGTTTCTCTTTTGTATCTCTCCAACTACAGAGCTCACTGTTCATAATTCAGTGAAATGTAATGTCATGGGACAGGGTTAGACCTGATGATTTCATACATGGGGTCAGTGGCGTAAGTGAATTCTTGTGAAAGGCTATTTACGACCAGTTCTCGCTTTCTTTTCAACCGAGGAGGGAAACAAACATTTTCCATTTTGTAGAAACGTGGGAGAATAACAAACTACAAACTACATATTTCAAGCTTGAACTCCCACAAGCTGTGACTGTTCACCCAAAGGCAAGGCTCTTGCTCTCTCGCTAGCTTGCTTACTGGGAAGCGATCATTTCCCATTTCTTGAGGCTTGACTCACGAGACAATTTGCTCTGAATGATTAACTTACACCAGGGACAATGTTGTGGAGCATGGGCCGCTAACGCTAGGATAAAGAGCTAGGCTAAAGCGGTGGACTAAAGCACTAGCAGAGAACCATGCTAACACAGAACATTCATGAAACATTACCATTCTCCCTTGGTTATTTGACAAATAACTTAACCAGATTGTTATTGGAACCAACATTTGTTAGCTGGGAACATGGAGGCCCCTACCTGATAGAGAGAGTAAAATCTCCCGGGTTGCTCTTGCTCGGCCGGGCTAGGAAACTGCCATGGACCCCCCGGGTCAAGAGGAGCTGCTCTGCCTCGATGCCGGTGATGTTGGGGTGGAACCACCTGGAAGAACAGAGAGAGAGAGAATAGTTGAGCACAAACGCCAAATCCAGAGTCACTGCGCCAGAAACAGTGTTTCTCAATGTACCTGATTCAAATGATCACCCAGTTGAATCAGGTGTGTTACTGCCGGGCTAAAAAGAAACAGGGGCCCCTCCAGGAGCTCACTCATCAATCAATCAATAATTTCCCAGTAAAAGATTCAGTTTGGTGACACTAGTCAGAAACACATAAACCATAAGAGTTAACCTTTTGGAGAGCAGAACCCAAAACTACAAATAAGGTTTGAGTAGTTAGCTAAGTAACTTTGGTCAACAAATGTGGCTCACCTTTTAGCCTGCTCTGGGCCAAGTTAACTCCATTTATCTTGAATGAAGTTTCTGAGATGTGGGTTAAGGACCAATAAAATCAGATTTGCTTCCTCTTGCAAAGATTGTCATTTGAGGAAGATGACTGATTCAATATTTTATCAATCAATTGGTTTTTTTTGTGTACATTTGTTTAAAAAAGTATTACAGAATTAGTGATTTGTTTTTTTCACGCAATTGTATTTTGAAATTTGCAAAATGCAAACTAACAGCCGCAACCAACCATAGACATTTAATCCATAGATGGCAGTTCCCATTCAAGTTAAAAGGACATTATGTAGATGTTTTTGTATGGGTCCAGCCCAGCACTGGTTGCAGATACGGGTGGCAAGTTTAGCCAAGCGACAAAATGATGAGGCTTAGGGAAAAACCAGAGTAAATATCGGTAACAATTTGAATCGCTGGAGAGAAGTTATGGCCCTAAAAGGGCTGAAGTCTGATGCAGATATGGCCTGTTTTCTGCTTGACAGATAACGTTACCAAGACGTTGCATCAGCTACAGGAGCTAGCTAATGTTAGCTATGAATGGGGAATCTGGGTTAGCTTTATGCTATCTAAATTATATGGCTGTCTTGATAAATTACTAAGGTGTACATGGTATTTATGATCTAAGACCAGTCAGGATATTGACATAAACATGTGTATTTGATAGTCATGATCATTTAGAACCTATTTACATTGCTGAATTTTTGTTGTTGTGTGTTGATGGCTAGCTAACATTTCTTGTGCATTTCTCTAATGGCGCTTTGGCTGTAACGAAAGTAGCTGTAATGGTGCTCGGCAGTATAGTTGCCTCGTCTTTTTGAGACTTCCAAGTGACTATCGCTATTACAGAACATTACTGAAACAATGCTAGCTAGCTAATTAACATTATGTAGCTTGGTAGAGAGTTGACAAGTAAGCTCACTAGCTAGATATGTGATATAATAATGGGACATGCGTGAAAGAAAAATGTAATTTCTCATGTTCTAGTTATGAAAAGGCCCCACCACAATCCACTCCAAGGGAAGTGTTACCTCTGCCTGCTTTATCAAGCATTGGAGTGGCATCCAGCACCACACTGTCAGATAGCAAAGAACACATGCTTCATTTCAATAGGAGAATAGCTAGATACCTTTTTCCTATTCCTTTCAATGATGGGTAGTGTGAACTTTGTGTGCATCATTTATGGTTGGTTTCTGTGTACCTCTCTTTGAGCCTGCCTTCTTTGAGTAGCCTATGTGTAGGTTTATCTCTCTGCTACTGTCATGTCTCACTCTCTAGTAGTCAAAATGTTTGCCAGTAATGAAGATACTATATTCTTGGAGTATAACCAACTGTCTTTTCTAAAGGGGGGATGACTTTCTGAAGTAGCCTGGAGTTGTTGAACTAGATGGGAGCACCAAAGAGGCAACAAAAGGAGAAAACAGGCAACACGTTTTTTTCCGTTAACTATTCCAAGACATTATCACCCTATATGTGTATTGCCAAAATTGTACAGATCTTATTCAGTGAATTTCTTTTTTTGTAATGTTCTATCACTTCTGTTTATCCTGATGAATATGAGCATCTCCGAAGAGACCATAGAAGTAAATGAAGAGGTCAATGACCTAATGAATAGTCTGTAAGACTGTTCTTAATATTTGTGATATGCTAGTGTATTTACTTTTGTTGTCTGTATTTACAGTGCCTTGCGAAAGTATTCGGCCCCCTTGAACTTTGCAACCTTTTGCCACATTTCAGGCTTCAAACATAAAGATATAAAACTGTATTTTTTTGTGAAGAATCAACAACAAGTGGGACACAATCATGAAGTGGAACGACATTTATTGGATATTTCAAACTTTTTTAACAAATCAAAAACTGAAAAATTGGGCGTGCAAAATTATTCAGCCCCTTTACTTTCAGTGCAGCAAACTCTCTCCAGAAGTTCAGTGAGGATCTCTGAATGATCCAATGTTGACCTAAATGACTAATGATGATAAATACAATCCACCTGTGTGTAATCAAGTCTCCGTATAAATGCACCTGCACTGTGATAGTCTCAGAGGTCCGTTAAAAGCGCAGAGAGCATCATAAAGAACAAGGAACACACCAGGCAGGACCGAGATACTGTTGTGAAGAAGTTTAAAGCCGGATTTGGATACAAAAAGATTTCCCAAGCTTTAAACATCCCAAGGAGCACTGTGCAAGCGATAATATTGAAATGGAAGGAGTATCAGACCACTGCAAATCTACCAAGACCTGGCCGTCCCTCTAAACTTTCAGCTCATACAAGGAGAAGACTGATCAGAGATGCAGCCAAGAGGCCCATGATCACTCTGGATGAACTGCAGAGATCTACAGCTGAGGTGGGAGACTCTGTCCATTGGACAACAATCGTTGTCGTATATTGCACAAATCTGGCCATTATGGAAGAGTGGCAAGAAGAAAGCCATTTCTTAAAGATATCCATAAAAAGTGTTGTTTAAAGTTTGCCACAAGCCACCTGGGAGACACACCAAACATGTGGAAGAAGGTGCTCTGGTCAGATTAAACCAAAATTGAACTTTTTGGCAACAATGCAAAACGTTATGTTTGGCGTAAAAGCAACACAGCTGAACACACCATCCCCACTGTCAAACAAGGTGGTGGCAGCATCATGGTTTGGGCCTGCTTTTCTTCAGCAGGGACAGGGAAGATGGTTAAAATTGATGGGAAGATGGATGGAGCCAAATACAGGATCATTCTGGAAGAAAACCTGATGGAGTCTGCAAAAGACCTGAGACTGGGACGGAGATTTGTCTTCCAACAAGACAATGATCCAAAACATAAAGCAAAATCTACAATGGAATGGTTCAAAAATAAACATATCCAGGTGTTAGAATGGCCAAGTCAAAGTCCAGACCTGAATCCAATCGAGAATCTGTGGAAAGAACTGAAAACTGCTGTTCACAAATGCTCTCCATCCAACCTCACTGAGCTCGAGCTGTTTTGCAAGGAGGAATGGGAAAAAATTTCAGTCTCTCGATGTGCAAAACTGATAGAGACATACACCAAGCGACTTACAGCTGTAATCGCAGCAAAAGGTGGCACTACAAAGTATTAACTTAAGGGGGCTGAATAATTTTGCACGCCCAATTTTTCAGTTTTTGAATTGTTAAAAAAGTTTGAAATATCCAATAAATGTCGTTCCACTTCATGATTGTGTCCCACTTGTTGTTGATTCTTCACAAAAAAATACAGTTTTATATCTTTATGTTTGAAGCCTGAAATGTGGCAAAAGGTCGCAAAGTTCAAGGGGGCCGAATACTTTCGCAAGGCACTGTATAATTTACCATTACAAAGTAAATTTGGAAAGTATTGACTTTTTCCACATTTTGTTACGGTACAGCCTTATTCTAAAATTGATTATATTGTTGTTTTTTCCCATCAATCAACACAATAGCATGTAATGGAATAGCAAAAATACTTTTAGAATTTTGTTGCAAATGTATGAAAGACAAAAGGATTCAGACCCTTTACTTTGTACATGTACTTTGTTGAAGCACCTTTGGCACTGATCACAGCCTTGAGTATTCTTGGCTATGACACTACAACTTTTCCACACCTGTACAGTTGTGGCCAAAAGTTTTGAGAATGACACAAATATTAATTTTCACAAAGTCTGCTGCCTCAGTTTGTATGATGGCAATTTGCATATACTCCAGAATGTTATGAAGTGTGATCAGATGAATTGCAATTAATTGCAAAGTCCCTCTTTGCCATGCAAATGAATTGAATCCTAAAACATTTCCACTGCATTTCAGCCCTGCCACAAAAGGACCAGCTGACATCATGTCAGTGATTCTCAGTTATTCTCTCGTTAACACAGGTGTGAGTGTTGACGAGGACAAGACTGGAGATCACTCTCTCATGCTGATTGAGTTCGAATAACAGACTGGAAGCTTCAAAAGGAGGGTGGTGCTTGAAATCATTGTTCTTCCTCTGTCAACTATGATTACCTGCAAGGAAACAGGTGCCGTCATCATTGCTTTGCACAAAAAAAGGGCTTCACAGACAAGGATATTGCTGCCAGTAAGATTGCACTTAAATCAACTATTTCTCAGATGATCAAGAACTTCAAGGAGAGCAGTTCAATTGTTGTGAAGAAGGCTTCAGGGCGCCCAAGAAAGTCCAGCAAGCGCCAGGACCGTTTTCTTAAGTTGATTCAGCTGCGGGATCAGGGCACCACCAGTTCAGAGTTTGCTCAGGAATGGCAGCAGGCAGGTGTGAGTGTATCTGCACGCACAGTGAGGCAAAGACTTTTGGAGGATGGCCTGGTGTCAAGAAGGGCAGCAAAGAAGCCACTTCTCTCCAGGAAAAACATCAGGGACAGACTGATATTCTGCAAAAGGTACAGGGATTGGACTGCTGAGGACTGGGGTAAAGTAATTTTCTCTGATGAATCCCCTTTTCCAATTGTTTGGGGCATCCGTAAAAAAAGCTTGTCCGGAGAAGACAAGGTGAGCGCTACCTTCAGTCCTATGTCATGCCAACAGTAAAGCATCCTGAGACCATTCATGTGTGAGGTTGCTTTTCAGCCAAGGGAGTGGGCTCACTCACAATTTTGCCTAAGAACACAGCCATGAATAAAGAATGGTACCAACACATCCTCTGAGAGCAACTTCTCCCAACCATCCAGGAACAGTTTGGTGATGAACAATACCTTTTCCATGATGGAGCACCTTGCCATAAGGCAAAAGTGATAACTAAGTGGCTCGGGGAACAACACATCAATATTTTGGGTCCATGGCTAGGAAACTCCCCAGACCTTAATCCCATTGAGAATTTATGGTCAATCCTCAAGAGGTGGATGGACAAACAAAAACCCACAAATTCTGACAAACTCCAAGCATTAATCATGCAAGAATGGGCTGCCATCAGTCAGGATGTGGCCCAGAAGTAACATCTGACAAAAATATCTAAAGACACTGAAGCAGGAAACTTTGGCCACGACTGTATTTGGGGAGATCCTCCCATTCTTCTCTGCAGATCCTCTCAAGCTCTGTCAGGTGGGGAGTGAGTGTCGCTGCACAGCGATTTTCAGGTCTCTCCAGAGATGTTGGATCTGGTTCAAGGTCGTGCTTTGGCAGGGCCACTCAAGGACATTCAGAGACTTGTCCCGAAGCCACTCCTGCATTGTCTTGTCTGTGTGCTTAGGGTCGTTGTCCTGTTGGAAGGTGAACATTCGCCCCAGTCTGAGGTCCTGAGCAGGTCTCCATCAAGGATCTCTCTACTTTGCTCCATTCATCGAGACAAGTCTCCCTGCCGCTGAAAAACATCCCCACTGCATGATGCTGCTACCACCATGCTTCACTGTAGGGATGGTGCCAGGTTCTCTCTAGACGTGACGCTTGGCATTAAGGCCAAAGAGGTCAGTCTTAGTTTCATCAGACCAGAGAATGTTGTTTCATCGTCTGAGAGTCTTTTAGGTGCCTTTTAGCAAACTCCAAGCGGGCTGTCATGTGCCTTTTACTGAGGAGTGGCTTCCATCTGGCCACTCTACCATAAAGGCCTGATTGGTGGAGTGCTGCAGAGATGGTTGTCGATCTGAAAGGTTCTCCTATTACCACAGAGGAACTCTAGAGCTCTACCAGAGTGACCATCGGGTTCTTGGTCACTTCCCTGCTCAGTTTGACCAGACGGCCAGCTCTAGGAAGAGACAATATACCACGGCTAAGGGCTGTTCTTATGGATACAGCCTTTAGCCCTGGTAATTTGGCCATTTACCACAACCCCCTGAGGTGCCTTATTGTTATTGTAAACAGGTTACCAACGTTATTAGAGTAGTACAGATGTAGCATGAGATGCATATGTTTTGTCATACCCGTGGTATTCAGTTGAAGTCGGAAGTTTACATACACTTAGGTTGGAGTCATTAAAACTTGTTTTCCAACCACTCCAAAAATATCTTGTTAACAAACTATAGTTTTGGCAAGTCGGTTCGGACATCCACTTTGTGAATGACGCAAGTTATTTTTCCAACAATTGTTTACAGACAGATTATTTCACTTATCATTCACTGTATCACAATTCCAGTGGGTCAGAAGTTTATATTTACTAAATTGACTGTGCCTTTACACAGCTTAGATAATTCCAGAAAATTATGTCATGGATTTAGAAGCTTCTGATAGGCTAATTGACATAATTTGAGTCAATTGCAGGTGTACCTGTGGATGTATTTCAAGGCCTACCTTCAAACTCAGTGCCTCTTTCCCTGAGGAAGGCACAGTGATGCCGAAACATTGGTAAATACGCATTAAATTGCTGGGAGATTGTACATGGAGTGTGCGACTTTCTTGATTTTGATTTATAGTTTATCGCCGTTAGTCAGCACCTCTACACAAACTATTATTCTGGGTGTGCGCCAGCTCATGTTTTTTAATGTATTTCAAGGCCTACCATCCAACTCAGTGCCTCTTTGCTTGACATCATGGGAAAAATTGTAGACCTCATAAGTCTGGTTCATACTTGGGAGCAATTTCCAAATGCCTGAAGGTACCACGCTCATCTGTACAAACAATAGTACTCAAGTATAAACACCATGAGACCACGCAGCCATCATACCGCTCAGGAAGGAGACGAGTTCTGTCTCCTAGAGATGAAAGTACTTTGGTGTGAAAAGTGCAAATCAATCCCAAAACAACAGCAAAGGACCTTGTGAAGATGGTACAAACAGGTACAAATGTATCTATATCCACAGTAAAACGAGTCCTATATCGACATAACCTGAAAGGCCGCTCAGCAAAGACGATGCCAATGCTCCAAAACCGCCATAAAAAAGCCAGACTACGGTTTGCAATTGCACATGGGGACAAAGATCGTACTTTTCTGAGAAATGTCCTCTGATGAAACTGTTTGGCCATAATGACCATCATTATGTTAGGAGGAAAAAGAGGGAGAGGCTTGCAAGTTCGAAGAACCTATCCCAATTGTGAAGCACGGGGGTGGCAGCATCATGTTGTGGGGGTGATTTGCTGCAGGAGAGACTGGTGCACTTCACAAAACAGATGGTATCATGAGAGAGGACAATTATGTGGATCTATTAAAGCAACATCTCAAGACATCACTCAGGAAGTTAAAGCTTGGTCACAAATGGGTCTTCCAAATGCCCAATGACCCCAAGGATACTTCCAAAGTTGTGGCAAAATGGCTTAAGGACAACAAAGTCAAGGTATTGGTAGTGGCCATCACAAAGCCCTCAATGCCATAGAAAATGTGTGGGCAGAACTGAAAAAGTGTGTGCGTGCAAGGAGGCCTGCAAACCTGACTCAGTTACCTACACCAGCTCTGTCAGGAGGAATGGGCCAACATTAACCCAACTTATTGTGGGAAGCTTGTGGAAGGCTACCCGAAATGTTTGATCCAGGTTAAACAATTTAAAGGCAATGCTACCAAGTACTAATTGAGTGTATGCAAACTTCTGATCCACTGGGAATGTGATGAAAGAAATAAAACCTGAAAATTCTCTCTACTATTATTCGAACATTTCACATTCTTAAAATAAAGTGGTGATCCTAACTGACCTAAGACAGGAAATTTTTACTAGGATTAAATGTCAGGAATTGTGTGATTTTCTGGATTTTCACAGTGGAAGTGTACCTATGATAAAAATTACAGACCTCTACATGCTTTAGTAGGAAAACCTGCAAAATCGGCAGTGTATCAAATAATTGTTCTCCCCACTGTACACCTACCTGTTCTGAGAGGCCCCATAGTCTGCAAAACCACAAAGCAAGGGGCACCACCAAGCAAGCGGCACCATGAAGACCAAGGAGCTCTCCAAACAGGTCAGGGACAAAGTTGTGGAGAAGTACAGATCAGGGTTGGGTTATAAAAAAAATATCAGAAACATAGAACATCCCACGGTGCACCATTAAATCCATTATTAAAACATGGAAAGAATATGGCACAACAACAAACCTGCCAAGAGAGTGCCGCCCACCAAAACTCACAGACCAGGCAAGGAGGGCATTAACCAGAGAGGCAACAAAGAGACCAAAGATAACCCTGAAAGAGCTACCAAGCTCCACAGCAGAGATTGGAGTATCTGTTCAAAGGACCACTAAGCCGTACACTCCACAGAGCTGGGCAATATGGAAGAGTTGCCAGAAAAAAAGCCATTGCTTTAAGAAAAAAATAAGCAAACACATTTGGTGTTCTCCAAAATGGATGTGGGAGACTCACCAAACATATGGAAGAAGGCACTCTGTCAAATGAGACACAAATGTAGCTTTTTGGCCATTAACTTCTTTGATATAGGGGGCGCTCTTTTAATTTTTGGATGAAAAACGTTCCCGTTTTAAACAAGATATTTTGTCACGTAAAGATGCTCGACTATGCATATAATTGACAGCTTTGGAAAGAAAACACTCTGACGTTTCCAAAACTGCAAAGATATTGTCTGTGAGTGCCACAGAACTGATTTTACAGGCGAAACCCAGATATAAATCCAATCAGGAAGTGCCACATTTTTTGAAACCACCTCATTCCAATGACTCCTTATATGGCTGTGAAGGAGCTAGGAGTCAGCTTACGTTTTCCACGTTTTCCCCAAGGTGTCTACAGCATTGTGACCTATTTGTAGGCATATCATTGGAAGATTGACCATAAGAGACTACATCTACCAGGTGGTCGCTTGGTGTCCTCGGTTGCAATTATTGCGTAATCTCCAGCTGCTGTATTTTTCTGTTTGCTTCTGATGAGAAGCCAGCTGCCACCACTGATAGATTATCGAATAGATATGTGAAAAACACCTTGAGGATTGATTCTAAACAACGTTTGCCATGTTTCTGTCGATATTGTGGCTGCATTTTCTGGTATTTTTCAAACGTGATGAACAAAATGGAGCTATTTCGTCTACAAAAATCATATTTTTGGAAAAAATGAACATTTGCTATCTAACTAAGAGTCTTGTCATTGAAAACATCCGAAGTTCTTCAAAGGTAAATCATTTTATTTGAATGCTTTTCTTGTTTTTGTGAAAATGTTGCCTGCTGAATGCTAGGCTTAATGCTATGCTAGGCTATCAATACTCTTACACAAATGCTTGTGTAGCTTTGGTTGAAAAGCATATTTTGAAAATCTGAGATGACAGTGTTGTTAACAAAAGGCTAAGCTTGTGTTTCAATATATTTATTTCATTTCATTTGCGATTTTCATGAATAGGAAACGTTGCGTTATGGTAATGAGCTTGAGGCTATGATTACGCTCCCGGATACGGGATTGCTCGTCGCTAGAGGTTAAGGGA
This sequence comes from Oncorhynchus mykiss, assembly GCF_057628025.1. Classification (NCBI taxonomy): domain Eukaryota; kingdom Metazoa; phylum Chordata; class Actinopteri; order Salmoniformes; family Salmonidae; genus Oncorhynchus; species Oncorhynchus mykiss. Next base: position 37,033,823 of record NC_143037.1, read on the forward strand.
AACGCTATGTCTGGCGCAAACCCAACACCCCTCATCACCCTGAGAACACCATCCCCACAGTGAAGCATGGTGGTGGCAGCATCATGCTGTGGGGACGTTTTCATCGGCAGGGACTGGGAAACTGGTCAGAATTGAAGGAATGATGGATGGCGCTAAATACAGGGAAATTCTTGAGAGAAACCTGTTTCAGTCTTCCAGAGATTTGAGACTGGGACGGAGGTTCACCTTCCAGCAGGACAATGACCATAAGCATACTGCTAAAGCAACACTCAAGTGGTTTAAGGGGAAACATTTACATGTCTTGGAATGGCCTAGTCTAAACCCAGACCTCAATTCAATTGAGAATCTTTGGTATGACTTAAAAATGGCTGTACACCAGCGTAACCCATCCAACTTGAAGGAGCTGGAGGAGTGAAGAGTCTGGCATTCGACTAGCCATGCACGACATGAATGCACAGTTACAAGCCTACTAGAGTTGGGGGCAGGCGGATGAGCAATATCCACCATCATAGTACATTTGAAGCCTGATCTGCAATGTGAAGCTGACCTAGCTTTATAAAAGCCTGAGTTGATCTAGTTTATTTCGTAGTATACCACTCAGAACACCAACGTTTACAGAACTTAAGATTACTGGCAAATGCTTACTTCCTGTGTTATATAACCAAACAAAGAGTAAAACAATTTACTCCACCCAGCTCACATTTGGATAACCATATTGTTCACCATCAACAATTACACATTTGGATGCTACATTGTCCAACAAGAAAATGTACAGAAATACACCACAAGCATAATTGCAAATGATGGCTCTGGTCTGTGCCCTTCTATCACTATCTCTCCATATATCCTAACCATTCTTTCATAAAACTGTTTTTTTTTTTAAATATGAAAGGGGATTGTGACTCCTCGTGGTATCAAAAGATCAATAGAGGTCTGAGAACTTCCAACAAAAACAAGTTTTGTGGTTATGTATAAAAAGCTAACATGGAATTATTTTTTTCCTCACCATAACGTAAATATTTTTCATAATTATGAGGTTAATATGCTAAATTACTCTGGGTCTAATCTATGACCTATTCGATTCACAGGGCCCCTTTCCACAAGTGGTTGCTATAGCAAATGGAATTAATTCACTATTGTGGCTTTTTCAAGGCTAGTTAAAGTGTGAACCCATTTGTATTAAGCATAATCAATTGGGTCTACATGAAAAAACAAAAACAACTGCAAACGTTGATGAAGCCTATTGTGATGATGTTGTCTTGAATCAAAAACAGAGCTTGTGGTCAGTTTTGTTGATGCTCAAGGGTGGATTGAGAATTTCCACAAAACACTGTGTTGAATATGTCTGGATACGCTCTTGGAGGAATACGGTGCGATGTTCTGGTATCAGACTTAAAGGCACAATTTGTAGCTTCTTTGTCCACGAGACAGAATGCACCAATGGTCGCTGCTTGAACAAACCATAGAGATAGATAGAGGACTCATCTTTATATCTGTGCCATTATAGTGTCTGTGACAGAATGGGAAGCACCATTGAGGCTACAACCCATAGGAATCCAAACAGTTTACTATTTTAATACAGCGGAAACCCTCAATGGCGCTGCCCATGCTAAAAAGTAATTTTGGCCACTTTGCTACTTAGGTTAAAGAATACCACACTTTTATACAAACGTTTGCGATCTCGATCTGTTGCTTCAGCATCCAAACTATTTAGCTAGGAAAAGCCTGATTATCTAAGAAGCTAAGAAGTATGCACTTGCACCCCGTCATGGATTTACAGTGATATGTACTGGTGGTGTAAACTACACCAATACTTTCTGAACACTGTTTACAATTCTTCACTGTTTACCAGTGGAGGCTCCTCAGTGGAGGTAGAGGAGGTCCATCCTCCTCAGTGAATTTCATAAAATAGAAATTGTGAAACAAAGTTTTCCTTTTTAGATAAAACAATACTAAATATATTCACGTCACCAAAATAATTGATTAAAACACACTGCTTTGCAATGGTCTGCAGTAGCCTCAACAGCACTCTCTGGGGTAGCACCATGGTGTAGCTGGAGGACAGCTACTCTCCATCCTCCTCTGGGTACATTGACTTCAGCAGAAAACATAGGAACCTTGTGGTTCTCACCACCTTCCATTGACTTACAGTACACAGCAATTATGACACCTTCTGGAGGACGTCCTCCAACCTATTAGAGCAATTGCAGCATGAACTGACATGTTTTCCACCCAATCAAAGGATCAGAGAATGAATCTAGTACTGAAAGCATAACTACAGCTAGCTAGCACTGCAGTGCATAACATGTGGGGAGTAGTTGACTCAAATAGAAAGACAGTTCTGAACAAATTCATTTCTTAAAAAATGAAGGAGAAGCAAAAGAGAGAGAGAGCGAGAGATATTTTGTTGTATTTTCTTCACTTTCACTTTCTAAGCTAGCGAATGCAGCTAGCTAGTTTAGCCTAATCAAATACCCGGCTCAAACAGAGAGGAATGCTATGTTAGCTAGCTGAATGCAGCTAGCTAGTTTAGCCTACTCAAACACCCGGTTCAAACAGAGAGGAATGCTATGTTAGCTAGCTGCATTCAGCTAGCTAGTTTAGCCTACCCATCTCAAACAGAGAGGAGTGCTTTGTTAGCTAGCTGAATGCAGCTAGCTAGTTTAGCCTACTCAAACACCCGGCTCAAACAGAGAGGAATGCAGTGTTAGCTAGCTGACTATGGCTATCCAACACTCTTCCAAGTCAAGGCTTGCAACTCTTTTGTAGTCCAATATTTACTGTACGATATTTACTGACAGTGAGCTGTGATAATATAACACTGTGCAGACATGCATGCAACATTCTGCATACAGTGGAATTCACTATTTGATGCAAGACTGATCCACTCTATAAGAAATGTGCTAAAGGCCATCTTTTACAGTCTAAATGTCATTTTAAAGGTAAAACTCTTGAATGGAAAATTCTCTTAACATTAATGAATAACTTAAAATAAATATAACTTAAATATACATTAACCTCTTCAATTAAAATAAATTAACATCATCATCTATAGAATGATATAATAAACAAAATAATAAAATCAGCAGCAGATTTTTGAACTAAGTACACATACCAACTAGACAATAAGCAGCTGTAAAAGTGGAAATGGAAAACAAAATGGAAATGAAAAGGCCTGAAGGTGGCTCTAGAGGAAAGGTCAAGAGGTCACCCAATCAATAGGTTTCTTCCACTTGGGGTCTTGATTGTGCATAACTAATGTTATGGCAATCCAGCCATTACTTTGAGATACATCTTGTTCTCAGTCTGTTCTCAGTCTTGTTCTCAGCCTGTGGGCATCATGTGTGTATCCAATATCCATAGCCATACCATTTAACAGTTATCACTGGCCCTTGCTCAGCCTTACTCACCAAGAGCCCAGCGCTGAGCCTTCCTGGCTAATTCACTGATCAAGTCTTTGAAGTCCAGCTTTCTAGCTAACTGACTTTCAATGGACAGCATGGCAAGACTGCAAAGCCTGTCCTGGGACATAGTGGATCTCAAATAGTTTATCAGTTTTAGCTTACTGAAAGCCCTCTCGCCCCCAGCAACAGTCACAGGCAGTGTGCAAAATCTATGTAAAGCAATGCACACTTCTCCAAAAATGCATCATACAAATTGCATTCAGGAGACCAAGAGGGGACAAGTTAGGGGGGAAAGTGGCAGCATTTACAGTATTCAGGTGTCTCACTTCATTATGAAACTCAGGTGTAAGACTTCTGGAATACTTCATGATCAGTGGCTGGCACACAGAGGGGACTTTATCCTCACTAATCTGCCCAACTTTCAGAACAGCAGAAATTTCTGATACAATTTTTGCAGTGGTGTGGAACCTAGTGTCCAGGTCACTTATGATGTTGTCCATAGCAGTAACAAAAACACTGTTCCGAAACACCGTTGCTGCACTGTCCTGAGCTGTCTCCTCTTGAGAGGTCTCATCATCGAATCTCTTCCTTTTCCTCTGGAGGCTGTTTTCCTTGCTAAATTGAGGTGCAACATCCATTTGCGTAGCAATCACTGTTGCCTCAGACAGGAGAGACTCCCATCCATCTCTAAGAGCCTGCATCTCTTCCTTTAAGGCTCTGATATTGGCTGCCTCTGTGTCAAGTGAGATTTTTCCTGACTGGAGAATCACATTCCTGTCCTCAATGCATTACAGTACCTGCATTTATTCCACCTGACATGTCATTCAACACAATGCTGCTCACCTCCTTTTTCAGTTGGGAGTAGGGCTGGTTGAGGGGTATGGGGATGGGGAGACTGGGCTGCTGAGCCTGAAGCTGCATCTGTTGGGCCTGGCACCAGGCAAGGGCAGGGACAACTGATTCAGTATTAGCTTGCTAAAAGTTTGCCTGCATTGATTAAATGTTGGCTAAAAGAGGAGCAAAATGTAATCACTCAGAATATTCTTTGAAGATATCAAGTAAATAATTTTAGTGGAGCAAAGGTAGCCTATATAACTATGGACTAAGCTAACAGGTTAGTTCCCACCACTCACGGACAACACCCACCTTCCTTTGTTTAAAATTGGGCAACAGCTTTCTTTTCTCTCTCCTGTCTTTCTTTTTTTTCCTTTTCGTTTTTGGAAGCCAGATTTGTCTTTAGGAAGCTGAGACACTATGCTCCACTGCACTCCTCACTCTCAATTCAAGTACCGTTCGTGCCTGGTTTGGGGGCAGGACGGAACCATTTAATGTAAATAGGGTTGGGGCATGGGCAATACAGAGGCTCTCTGGATGTTTATTTTTTGCCAAAAACAAGAAAAAGAAACCATTTGTTTTATTAGTAAAATATTATATTAATGATGACAGGTCAATAATTTAATATTGAATTTTTTTTACCTAATGTTCTAATCATTTTTTAGGGCCCCTGTCAGTCACAGGCCCTTAGAATTGTCCTAACCCCCTTTTTTTTTGCCTGGTCACAAACAGCTGTTGTGTTTAGCACTGAAGTCCACAAGCGAAGGGAAAAGGGATAAAGTGTGTAGATGCGATAAGGAATTATACAATGAGCAAAGTGGTCATTGTACACCTATTTGGACGTGTTTCCTTCCAGTTCTCTGCTGCCAATGACTGGAACGAATTGCAAAAATCTCTGAAGCTGGAGACTTATATTTCCCTCACTAACTTTAAACATCAGCTATCTGAGCAGCTAAACCGATCGCTGCAGCTGTACATAGCCCATCTGTAAATAGCCAATCCAATCTACCAACCTCATCCCCATTTTGTTTTTATTTACCTTTCTGCTCTTTTGCACACCAGTATTTCTACTTGCACATCATCATCTGCACATCTATCACTCCAGTGTTAATCTGCTAAATTGTAATTACTTCGCTACTTTGGCCTATTTATTGCCATACCTCCTCATGCCATTTGTACACACTGTATATAGACTTTCTTTTTTCTTATTGTGTTATTAACTGTACGCCTCTTTATTCCATGTGTAACCCTGTGTTGTTGTTTGTGTCACACTGCTTTGCTTTATCTTGGCCAGGTTGCAGTTGTAAATGAGAACTTGTTCTCAACTAGCCTACCTGGTTAAATAAAGGTGAAATGTGGCCGCTATGAAAGTGTTTGCGTGTGATCAGGGGTGTATTCATTCTGCCGATTCTGTTAAAACGTTTCTTAAACGGAAGCAAACAGAACGAAACAAGGATAAACGTGCCTGAATTTGTCCAACCGAAACTCTTGTTTGCAACTGTTTGGAGTAATGATTACACGCTAGATGCAGGCCTGAGTGTGCAATGCGGAATATAATGTCTCACTGTCTGTCACCTTGATTACTTGACCTGCGCAACTATCTTGTGAACTTTCATTCTTAGGCTAGGTTGTGATGGGTAAAGGAAACATTTGAGAATCTTGTAGTAGCCTAAACCTATCGATGTTACATTGAGCTCATATTATGCTGTAAAGGGTCCTGCTCATAAAACAATTATTGTCCTTTCTAATCGGCACCGACCACCACTGCCGTTTCCAATTCACTGTTTCCAACACTCTAGGGGATTCTTTCTTTTGAGGAAATATCAGAGATAAGTGGGGAATTTGGTAGGGGGGGGACATTATACTTTTTGACACTGAGATTGATAGAATCAGTGAGTCACATAGCACATGTATTTCCTTGGCAAAATATCGCTTCCCCCAGGCTTCACAAAGAATCACGGACAGCGATAAATGCAGTAAATGCAACAATAAGATAAACTTTTTATAAAACTCCACACACACAATCTTTGCCAGATCAGGCCTCTATGCCATGGCACAAAAGTGAGTATTTGGGTATATTCGTGTACATTTGAGTCATTTATCAGACACTCATATCCAGAGAGACTTACAGTACATTTTTTACTAAGTATCAGCAGTCAGTGCTAACAGAGGAGAAACAAGTCAAGTGTTACTTCACAGAAGGCAAGGGAAGGGGTGAGGGGGTTGCTGTTTGATTATATACGAGGTAGGGTTTCAAATGTTTTGGGGTAGATGGGCAGGGACTCTGCGGTCCTAGTTTCAGGGTGAAGCTGATTCCACCATCGGGGTACCAGGACAGAGAAGATCTTAGACTGGGCTGAGTGGGAGCTGCTCATGTTTATATTTAGGAGACAAACCCATGACCAGTAACAAAAAAAAAATGTTTTTTTTTCATCTTACAATTACTATTAATAAACTAAGGAGATCAACAGGCATGTTAACACTCGATCTACTTACAAGCCTTGTGAGACTTTCGTACAGCCTTCAAGCAGCCGTGAAACGCACATCCTTTCATATTTCTGTTTGATGGCAAAACTGTGGATCCAATTTAACCGGACTCTTGGGGAGCTTGAGCTCAACTGCTGGGCAAACATCTAAATTAATAAAGTCCCGACAATGTCAACAGAGTAAACTAAGTCCTTGGAATGGCGGGACGTTGTCCTGTGCCTTCGCTCCGTGCCTCCGGTGCAATGACACTCAGATCAGGATGAATCAGGCTTTAGTGGCGGCTCGTCATTCACAAACCAGACGTGAGAGAGAGAGAGAGAGAGAGAGAAACAGAGAAAGAGAGAGAGAGCAAGAGAAGACATCAGTAGACAGTAGTAGAGCTGATGGAAGAGGGAACAGACAGGGCCAAAGCCCCGCAAAGCCTCAGACATCTGGGGAGCGACACTGGCCCAGATTGCACCTGACCCCCTTATCCAGCCGGGTACCAGGCTTATTTCTCATTCTAAACCCAGGAGATTACTGAGAAACTTTTCAAACAGCAGCAGGCAAATTGTAACAGATTACAACTGGCATTCAACAAGGGATTAGACACAAATACATGACAGGGGGGAATTGAACAAGGCTCTGCATCATCAAAGGCCCATGCTCTGTCATGAACAATATACTGGGATATACATCAATGAAAGGAGCATGTGTAGAGATCCAGAAACACGCCTGACGTAATTGTAGAAGAGGGGTCACTGCAGGATCCACCTGATTCAAAAACAGTCCGTCAGAAGGAGATAAGAGGAATTATATCTACTCAGCTGCTACCCCATTCTCAATAAGCAAGAGACTGTATAGCCCAGGCCTACTGTTGATATGGTGTTATAGGGCTGAACATTTTGAATAGCCAATGTTTGGAGGAGCGCGTCTTTGGTAACCGGACAAGAGGTGCTCTTTGGAAATGAGGATGGATACAAGCCAAATGGAGATTGCATTGCAGGTAGGCCTATGTGAATTGTGAATCATGCAAAATCATGTTGGCAAAAGCCTCACGAGTAGACCATTTAGAAACCCTAAAGCACTAAATAAACTTCAGTTAGTGCTAAACACGGCTGCTAGAATCATTAATGGAACCAAAAAAAGGTGATCATATTACCCCAATGCTAGCCTCTCTACACTGGCTTCCTGTTAAGGCTAGGGCTGATTTCAAGGTTTTACTGCTAACCTACAAAGCATTACATAGGCTGCTCCTACCTATCTTTCCGAATTGGTCCTGCCGTACGTACCTACACAAGACACAGGCCTCCTTACTGTCCCTAAGATTTCTAAGCAAACAGCTGGAGGCAGGGCTTTCTCCCATAGAGCTCCATTTTTATGGTCTGGCGATCCATGTGAGAGACGCAGACTAAGTCTCGACCTTTAGGTATTTTTTGAAGACTCATCTCTTCAGTAGGTCCTATGATTGAGTGTAGTCTGGCCCAGGAGTGTGAAGGTGAACGGAAAGGCACTGAAAGGCACTGGATCAACAAACCGCCCTTGCTGTCTCTGCCTGGCCGGTTACCCTCTCTCCTCTGGGATTCTCTGACTCATTCTCTACCCTATTACAGGGGCTGCGTTACTGGCTTACTGGTGCTCTTCCATGCCGTCCCTAGAAGGGCTGGGTCACTTGAGTGGTTTGAGTCACTGACGTGATCTTCCCGTCCGGGTTGGCGCCCCCCCCCCCCCCCCCCCCCTTGGGTTCGTGCCGTGGGGGAAATCTTTGTGAGCTCAGGATAGTACGTTGGTGGTTGAAGATATCCCTCTTGTGGTGTGGGGGCTGTGCTTTGGCAAAGTGAGTGGGGTTATATCCTGCCTGTTTGGCACAGCCCGGGGGTATCGTCGGACAGGGCCACCGTGTCTCCCGACCCCTCCTGTCTCAGTCTCCAGGATTTATGCTGCAATATTTTATATGTCGGGGGGCTAGGGTCAGACTGTTATATCTGGAGTATTTCTCCTGTCTTATTCGGTGTCCTGTGTGAATTTAAGTATACTCTCTAATTCTCTTTTTCTCTATCTCTCTTTCTTTCTCTCGGAGGACCTGAGCCCTAGGACCATGCCTCAGGACTACCTGGCCTGATGACTCCTTGCTCTCCCCAGTCCACCTGGTCGTGCTGCTGCTCCAGTTTCAACTGTTCTGCCTACGGCTATGGAACCCTGACCTGTCCCAGACCTGCTGTTTTCAACTATCTAGAGACAGCAAGAGCGGTAGAGATACTCTGAATGATCAGCTAAGCAAAGCCAACTGACATTTACTTCTGAGGCGCTGACCTGTTGCACCCTCGACAACTACTGTGATTATTATTATTTGACCCTGCTTGTCATCTATAAACATCTTGGCCATGTTAATCTCCACCCGTCAGGGTCAGAAGAGGACTGGCCACCCCTCATAGCCTGGTTCCTCTCTAGGTTTCTTCCTAGGTGCTGGCCTTTCTAGGGAGTTTTTCCTAGCCACTGTGCTTCTATACCTGCATTGCTTGCTGTTTGGGGTTTTAGGCTGGGTTTCTGTACAGCACTTTGAGATATCAGTTGATGTATGAAGGGCTTTATATATACATTTGATTGATTGATTGACATGGATTGACTCCTTGGCTAATTCATGGCCAGGATAAGAAAGACACCAGATGCATTGCTGTTGAACCAGCTTTCATTATATTAGGGTAAGTGTAGCATAGTATAAAAGAAATGGAAAACAAGCAATTGTTACTTTACACACATCCTAAATAATAACAGGAGTTTTTACACACATACTAAATAATAACAGGAGCTGCCTAAAATAAAAATGTTACTTTTTCTCTGTCTGAAATTTCAGCAGCTTCATGCTGCGTCTACCAAGCTATCTAACTGAACTATTTAGACCCCTTAACCTTTTCCACATTTTGTTAGGTTACAGCCTTATTCTAAAATTGATTAAATAGTTTTCCCCCCTCATCAATCTACAGACACGCAAAACATAAATGTATAAATACATAAAAAACTGAAAGAATACATTTACATAAATATTCAGAACCCTTTACTCACTACTTTGTTGAAGCACCTTTAGCAGCGATTACAGCCTTGAGTCTTCTTGGGTACAAGCTTGCCTCACCTGTACTTAGGCAGTTTCTTCCATTCTTCTCTGCATATCCTCTCAAGCTCTGTCAGTTTGGATGGGGAGTGTCGCTGCACAGCTATTTTCAATCCTCTCAAGAGATGTCTGATCGGGTTCAAGTTCTGGCTGTGGCTGGCCCACTCAAGGACATTCAGAGACTCCTGCGTTGTCTTGGCTGTTAGCTTAGGGTCGTTGTTGTCCTGTTGGAAGGTGAACCTTCACCCCAGTCTGAGGTCCTGAGCGCTCTGGCGCAGGTTTTCATCAAGAAGCTCTCTGTACTTTGCTCCATTCACCTTTAGCAGCAATTCAAGCCTTGAGTCTTCTTGGGTATTATACTACAGATCCTCTCAAGCTCTGTCCGGTTGGATGGGGAGTGTCACTGCACATCTATTTTCTTTCCAGAGATGTTGGATTGGGTTCAAGTCCGGGCTCTGCAGGGCCACTCAAGGAAAGTACGGCGTCTGGCTTTGCAAAACCTAATCATGCACCTTGAGCTGTATGGACACCACAGAAAATTGGATATACAGTTAGGTCCGAAAGTATTGGCACCTTTTGATAAAGATGAGCAAAAAAAAGACTATATAACAAAAATAATACATATACAGAGCTATAGTGTATGCCTCCCCCCAAAATGAATATCATTTATACTAATAGAATAGCTAAGAAAAAATAGCTAAGAATATGTATTTAGTTTAACAAGTAATACTTTTTTTATGACAGCAGTCATATATTTTTCAACACCTCACCTTGCGAGAATAATGGAACTGTGCCTTTTTCTAAATGTTTTATGACTTGAGAGGGATCTTAGACAATTATTTCATAATGAATCTTTCCAGATCCTTGATATCTTTTGTCTGCGCTTATGGGCTGCCCTCTTCAGGTTTTCAAAGGGGTTCACAGGTTTTCAATTTTGTTTGTCACCGATTTTGTGGTCAATTAACCATTTCTTTGTGGATTTTGACGTGTGCTTGGGGTTATTGTCTTGCTGGAAGATCCACTTGCAGTCAAGTTTCAAACTCCTGGCAGAGGCAACCAGGTATTTGGCTAAAATGTAAAAGGACCCCAGGAACAGTGGAAGCAAAATAGCCCCATAATTTCGAAGATCCTCCAACATATTTTACAGTAGATATGGGTTTCTATTCTGTATATTTTATATTCATCTGTTTTATAACAGTGACACTTGTTACCAGTCATTTCCCTCAAAGGGATTGGGGTGGAGTGGCACATTGGTACTTCAAATTGTTAGAGGAGTGCCTACCCCTCCCTAGTCCTCTGTTATTTAAAACCTGCATGCTGGACTTGTTTATTGGCCCTCTCATCCCTTTTCGGAGGACACAAGTAACTTTCTTTCACTTTTTTTGTTTCTACAGCTGTTTTGTGACGTTTTACACACATTTTACATACAGTTCCTTCAGAAGGCTGTAATCGCTGCCAAAGGTGATTCTAACGTGTGTTGAGTTATGGGGTTGAATACTTATTTCATCGAGATATTCGTGTTTTTTTTGTTGTTTTTTTTACAAATGTGAGAATTTTTCTTCCACTAACATTAGAGAGTATTTTGTGTAGATCATTGACAAAAAAATAACAATAGCATCCATTTTAATCCCACTTTGTATCACAACAAAATGTGGAAAACTTCAAGGAGTGTGAATACTTTCTGAAGGCACTGCACATGGTACTTTTATCAAATCAAACCAAATCAACCAGAATCCAAGATGGCAGCATGTATAGTTGTTTGTCTGTGACTGGTAGTTTTTAACCTATTCATTCATGGTGGAGCAAATCTACACTTTCCTTGCTGTGTAGTGCAACTATTTAGTTTTGCTGGTGTAAAGATCCCAGGTCTCGCTCAACTCTGATCTTTTTTTTTATCACTATTTGCACTTCCCTACTCGAAGTTTACCAAAGTTACCCTCTCTCAGGCTGGCCTGGGTTCTATCCTCTGCCTTCCCTCTGTGGAGTGTCTCGTTCAAGCTGCTCCACTTTGCTCTCCACCTGGCAGTAACCTCAACAATCCCCAACCAGTTCTCTAAATCGACCCCCAATCTACTCACACGGGCGCACACTCACATACACTCACACATACTCAGTGTCCATCTCTCCCTTTACATTTCCTTGGCCTCGATTTCAGAGAAAACACCAATTTGTGGTATTGCTTTGCGCACTGACTTTACTGGAGAAAACGAACATCTGACAATGTGCTCTCCCCTACATTAGACATTGTGTCTGTGGGCACTCACTCTTTTTCCACTCGAGCCACTCGTCCAAGTGCCGATGCATGTGTGTCATGATGTGAGCAGCACGAACTAGTGTCACTACCATTACTGTTTTGCATTGTCTAGAATATATCTTGTGGAATTCGCTTGCAGTAGGTCTCTTAAAAAAGAGAAGCCGTGCAAGGTTATTAAACCGAGGTGCCTAGTTATTCTTCTTTTGTTGATATCAGGTAACGTGCAACCTAACCCTGGCCCTGATATGCAATGTCTCCAAACCCCCTCTGATTTTAAATCAAGATCTGGTTTTGGTATTTTTCATTTAAATGTACACAGCCTGTTGTCTAAAATTGGATTGGTTAGGATTGGGGCTAAATCAACTGACGCTAATTGTATTTTCTGAATCCTGGCTCAGCAAGTCTGTTCTTAATAAGGATATTTGTATAAATGTTTACAATGTGTAACGCACTGATCGGGGTAAGAAAGGTAGGGGTGTGGCTATATATGTACAAATTAAATTCCCTGTAAGTGTGGCAAAGTCTGAAACTATTTGTAAACAGTTGGAATTTCTTGCTTTGAATCTTGAGGTTTCAAATTGTCTCTCTATAATTGTGATTGGCTGTTATAGACCCCCCCCCCCCCCTCTGCTCTCTGTATCTGTGAATGGATGTTATAGAGCCCCCCTCTGCTCTCTGTATCTGTGATTGGCTGTTATAGACCCCCCTCTGCTCTATGTATCTGTGAATGGCTGTTATAGACCCCCCTCTGCTCTCTGTATCTGTGATTGGCTGTTATAGACCCCCCTCGGCTCTCTGTATCTGTGAATGGATGTTATAGACCCCCCTCGGCTCTCTGTATCTGTGAATGGATGTTATAGACCCCCCTCGGCTCTCTGTATCTGTGATTGGCTGTTATAGACCCCCCTCTGCTCTCTGTATCTGTGATTGGCTGTTATAGACCGCCCTCGGCTCTCTGTATCTGTGAATGGATGTTATAGACCCCCTCTGCTCTCTGGTATCTGTGATTGGCTGTTATAGACCGCCTTTGCTCTCTGTATCTGTGAATGGATGTTATAGACCCCCCTCTGCTCTCTGCATCTGTGATTGGCTGTTATAGACCCCCCCCCCTCTGCTTTCTGTATCTGTGATTGGCTGTTATAGACCCCCCCCCCCCCTCTGTTCTCTGCAACTTTGATTGATTGTTATAGACCCCCCTCGGCTCTCTGTATCTGTGAATGGATGTTATAGACCCCCTCTGCTCTCTGGTATCTGTGAATGGCTGTTATAGCCCAGCCCCCCCCCCCCCCCCCCCCCCCTCTGCTCTCTGTATCTGTGAATGGCTGTTATAGACCCCCTCTGCTCCCTGTATCTGTGATTGGCTGTTATAGACCCCCTCTGCTCTCTGTATCTGTGAATGGCTGTTATAGACCCCCCTCGGCTCTCTGTATCTGTGAATGGATGTTATAGACCCCACCTCTGCTCTCTGTATCTGTGAATGGCTGTTATAGACCTCCCTCTGCTCTCTGTATCTGTGATTGGCTGTTATAGACCCCCCCCCCCTGCTCTCTGTATCTGTGAATGGCTGTTATAGACCCCCTCCGCTCTCTGTATCTGTGAATGGCTGTTATAGACCCCTTCTGCTCTCTGTATCTGTGAATGGCTGTTATAGACCCCCTCTGCTCTCTGTATCTGTGAATGGCTGTTATAGACCCCCTCTGCTCTCTGTATCTGTGATTGGCTGCTATAGACCCCCTCTGCTCTCTGTATCTTTGATTGGCTGTTATATACCCCCTCTGCTCTCTGTATCTGTGAATGGCTGTTATAGACCCCCTCTGCTCTCTGTATCTGTGAATGGCTGTTTTTGACCCCCCTCTGCTCTCGGTGATGCACTTTCTTCTCTGATGCCCCTTATGTCTAAACTTCTTTACAGTGAAATTATCTTTTCATTTTTGTTGAAGTTTAGGCATATTTTCTTGACATTTATTCATCTATTATTCTGTTCAAATATTGTTTATTGAACACACACAATAATGGTGCATAGGTATTTCGTAGAAAAGACAAGCATGCAATTCTTATATAAACATAAAAGAGCCGATAGATACAAAAATACCCAGAGTAATATGTACAAAATAAGTTATTCAAAATAAGACATACAGAACATACTGTATCTACCACACCCCCCCCACCCCCCGCCCGCCCATTCATCATTCAAGAGAGGAGAGGCTGCCAGATTTTGATAATGTTGATAATTTATTGCTTAGAATATATCGAATTCTTTCTAAGTGTAGAGTGTTTGCCAACTCACTGAGCCATAATTTGGGAGGGAGCTTCCTTCCTTTTCCAAAACAACAAGATATATTTTTTTGCTGAAATGAGACTGTAAGAGAGGAGTTGTTTTGGGGACTGGTTCATCTGTTTACGGTTTCTGACACTCCCAGGATGATCAGAAGCGGGTCTGGGTTAATTGAAGCCTCTAGAACTTCAGAAAGGATCCTAAAAATTCCACACTAATAACCATATAAGTTAGGGCATAATGCAAAGCAGTAGAGTAGTGTACCCTCTGCAGCATGACATGTATCACACAAAGGATGTATCAGGAAATATCCTATGTTGCTTAGTTTTAGAATAGTGTAATATGTGGAATACCTTGAATTGTATGAGACAATGTCTGGAGTTAATGGAGCAGGTGTGGATATACTCCAATCTATCTTCCCAATCTGCCACAGAGATGTCAGTCCCTAGCTGCCTTAAAACCTCTTAACCTCTAGTGACACCCCATCCTGTGAGCGGGACCGTTGTCATCATCTGGCACTAATTAGCATAACGCTTCGGACATACATCTTCCTAGAAAATATTCCTATTCATGAAAATCACAAATGAAATATATTGGAACACAGCTTAGCCTTTTGTTAATCACCCTGTCATCTCAGATTTTCAAAATATGCTTTACAGCCAAAGCTAGACAAGCAATTGTGTAAGTTTATCGATAGCCTAGCATAGCATTATGCCTTGCTAGCAGCAGGCAACCTTGTCACGAAAATGAGAAAAGCAATCAAATTAAATCGTTTACCTTTGATGAACTTCGGATGGTTTCACTCACGAGACTCCCAGGTAGATTGCCAAAGTTCATTTATTCCCAAAATATTATTTTGTAGGCGAAATAGCTCCGTTTGTTCTTCACGTTTGGCTGAGAAATCAACCGGCAATTGCGGTCACGACAACAGCGAAAAATATTCCAAATTAGCTCCATAATATCGACAGAAACATGGCAAATGTTGTTTATAATCAATCCTCAAGGTGTTTTTCAAATATCTATTTGATAATATATCAACCGGGACAATTGGTTTCTCAGTAGAAGCGATTGGAATAATGGCTACCTCTGTATTTTACGCAAGAATTTCTCTGGGAGCATCAGGTGACCTTGTGCAATGAAGCCGCCTACGGGTATTCTTCAACATAAATGCGTAAAACTACGTCACAATGCTGTAGACACCTTGGGGAATACATAGAAAGCGTAATCTGGTTGATAGGGCATTCACAGCTCAATAGGGACGCATCGGAACGCAGGGCTTTCAAAAGATGAGTCACTTCCGGATTGGATTTTTCTCAGGCTTTCGCCTGTAACATCAGTTCTGTTATACTCAGACAATATTTTACAGTTTTGGAAACTTTAGAGTGTTTTCTATCCTAAGCTGTCAATTATATGAATATTCTAGCATCTTGTCCTGACAAAATATCCTGTTTAATTTGGGAAGATTATTTTTCCAAAAATGAAAATACTGCCCACTAGTACCAACAGGTTTTAAGGATCGGAACCTTTTTTTTCAATTTTCGCCTAAAATGACATACCCAAATCTAACTGCCTGTAGCTCAGGACCTGAATCAAGGATATGCATATGCTTGTTACCATTTGAAAGAAAACACTTTGAAGTTTGTGGAAATGTGAAATGAATGTAGGAGAATATAATACATTAGATCTGGTAAAAGATAGCACAAAGGAAAAAAACTATATTTTGGGTTTTTTTTGTACCATCTTTGAAATGCAAGATAAAGGCCATAATGTATTATTCCAGCCCAGGTGCAAATTAGATTTTGGCCATTACATGGCAGCAGTGTATGTGCAAAGTTTTTTGACTGATCCAATGAACCATTGCATTCCTGTTCAAAATGTTGTATCAAGACTGCCCAAATGTGCCCAATTTGTTTATTAATAACTTCTCAAGTTCAAAACTGTGCACTCTCCTGAAACAATAGCATGGTATTCTTTCACTGTAATAGCTACCGTAAATTGGACAGTGCAGTCTGACAAGAATTTAAGCTTCCTGCAAATATCAGATATGTCTATGTCCTGGGAAATTTTCTTGTTACTTACAACCTCATGCTAATCGCATTAGTCTACGTTAGCTCAACCATCCAGTGGGGGACACACCGATCATGAAGAAGTTTTAATGGCATCTGTAGAAGGTGTGCTAACAGATTGAAGAGCGTCATCTAGACGAGATATCAGTTTGCCTGAGATGGGCCCAATTTTTATGCATCCGTCAATTTTTTTTAGCATTTCCAAATGTCAGATGTTTTCTAACAGTCTCTAATCTGTAGGTATCTGAAAAAGTTATTTATGGGAAGATTATAGGTTTCCCTCAGCAAATCAAAGGAGACAAATGTCTCTTCTAAATATAGATCCCCTATGGTATTGATCCATAGTTCTCCCCATCTCTCAAAGGTGTTATCAAGGTTGGGGGGGGGGGGGGGCAAAGGAGTGATTCCTGGCAACAGGGAGCTGGAATTATATTAGTCTGAGGTCAAAGTACACTTTAATTTGCTTCCAGATTCAGGCTGTGCTATGTATAATAGGATTGTTACTATGAAGTGACATTTCCAACTTGACAAGTGACAAAATCACAGCGTCAATATAGAAGGGGTGGACATTCTCACAGTCCATACTAAGCCAGCAAAAATGTAACAGCACCGAGGTTAGCGGCCCAATAGTAAAATATAACATTTGGGAGAGACAATCCTCCTTCCATCTTGGATTTGCTGGGTACAGAGAAAAGATTTTGCAATTTTAGCTGAAAGAAAGTGGTTATTTTTTTAATGTTTATCCATAGATGGATGACTAGCATTCTCCCTATCCAGTAGGTGAATTTGTGCCTCCAATTCTACAATTTTTCTCTGTTTTACCTTCTCTTGGCAGCCTGAAAGGACATGATACAGCCTCTCAAATAAGCCTCCAGTGTTTCCCACAATAATGCTGTGGAAGTCTCTGTGATGTCATTGGTATCAAAGAAAAATGTAATTAGTTATTTAAGATGTTCACAGAATGTTGGTTCTGTGAGGAGTTGAGGATTCAACCTCCAGACCCTCTCATTCGATACGATGTCACACAATCTCAGGGAGAAGGTGAGTGGACTGTGATCAGAAATTATAATATCATGATATCTCACATTACAGGTATAAGGGAGTAATTTAGCATCAACCAAAAAGTAGTCAATTCAGGTATAAACATTGGAAAAATGAGAGTAAAAGGACTATTCCCTACCCATAGGGTTGGAGATCCTCCAAGTTTCAAATAAGTTAGAATTTTTCATGTACAGTGCCTTGCGAAAGTATTCGGCCCCCTTGAACTTTGCGACCTTTTGCCACATTTCAGGCTTCAAACATAAAGATATAAAACTGTATTTTTTTGTGAAGAATCAACAACAAGTGGGACACAATCATGAAGTGGAACGACATTTATTGGATATTTCAAACAAAAACTGAAAAATTGGGCGTGCAAAATTATTCAGCCCCTTTACTTTCAGTGCAGCAAACTCTCTCCAGAAGTTCAGTGAGGATCTTTGAATGATCCAATGTTGACCTAAATGACTAATGATGATAAATACAATCCACCTGTGTGTAATCAAGTCTCCGTATAAATGCACCTGCACTGTGATAGTCTCAGAGGTCCGTCAAAAGCGCAGAGAGCATCATGAAGAACAAGGAACACACCAGGCAGGTCCGAGATACTGTTGTGAAGAAGTTAAAAGCCGGATTTGGATACAAAAAGATTTCCCAAGCTTTGAACATCCCAAGGAGCACTGTGCAAGCGATAATATTGAAATGGAAGGAGTATCAGACCACTGCAAATCTACCAAGACCTGGCCGTCCCTCTAAACTTTCAGCTCATACAAGGAGAAGACTGATCAGAGATGCAGCCAAGAGGCCCATGATCACTCTGGATGAACTGCAGAGATCTACAGCTGAGGTGGGAGACTCTGTCCATAGGACAACAATCAGTCGTATATTGCACAAATCTGGCCTTCATGGAAGAGTGGCAAGAAGAAAGCCATTTCTTAAAGATATCCATAAAAAGTGTCGTTTTAAGTTTGTCACAAGCCACCTGGGAGACACACCAAACATGTGGAAGAAGGTGCTCTGGTCACATGAAACCAAAATTGAACTTTTTGGCAACAATGCAAAACCTTATGTTTGGTGTAAAAGCAACACAGCTGAACACACCATCCCCACTGTCAAACATGGTGGTGGCAGCATCATGGTTTGGGCCTGCTTTTCTTCAGCAGGGACAGGGAAGATGGTTAAAATTGATGGGAAGATGGATGGAGCCAAATACAGGACCATTCTGGAAGAAAACCTGATGGAGTCTGCAAAAGACCTGAGACTGGGACGGAGATTTGTCTTCCAACAAGATAATGATCCAAAACATAAAGCAAAATCTACAATGGAATGGTTCAAAAATAAACATATCCAGGTGTTAGAATGGCCAAGTCAAAGTCCAGACCTGAATCCAATCGAGAATCTGTGGAAAGAACTGAAAACTGCTGTTCACAAATGCTCTCCATCCAACCTCACTGAGCTCGAGCTGTTTTGCAAGGAGGAATGGGAAAAAATGTCAGTCTCTCGATGTGCAAAACTGATAGAGACATACCCCAAGCGACTTAGTTGTAATCGCAGCAAAAGGTGGCGCTACAAAGTATTAACTTAAGGGGGCTGAATAATTTTGCACGCCCAATTTTTCAGTTTTTGATTTGTTAAAAAAGTTTGAAATATTCAATAAATGTCGTTCCACTTCATGATTGTGTCCCACTTGTTGTTGATTCTTCACAAAAAACTATAGTTTTATATCTTTATGTTTGAAGCCTGAAATGTGGCAAAAGGTCGCAAAGTTCAAGGGGGCCGAATACTTTCGCAAGGCACTGTAGGTATTCAAGAATTTGCTTGAATAGGAGGTAGCGGTACGCTGGGTAGAGGATCTATCCAAATATTGGGCAAGCACACAGTTACCTTGACTCTCTTAATTGGTTCATTTAAACCCTTGACATTCCAGGAAGTAAATGTAAGCTTAATGTAAGCTTAATCACCACCCTGTCCCCAACCCTCCCCAACATTTACCCCCCCCCCCCCCCCCCAATCAACCTTCAACAAGCATATACAAATAGAAACATTGTATAAAAAATAAAAATAAACTGTCTGTCCGATGCCAAAAATGCACGGCGCGACCTCGAACGAGAGGTGAAACAAAAATTAAATCCTAACTATACATTCACCTCTCACTATCCTAAAACATCTACTAACATATGAACTGAGGAGGCTCCCGCAAATCAAGTGTTCATTTAGCATCTAAAAAAACAAACCAAAATAATAGTAATAAACCAAAACAGAATAAGTTGCAACATAAACGTATTACGCACTTAATTGGGATAGGGGGCAGCATTTTCCCTTTTGGATAAATAGTGTGCCCAATTTCAACTTCCTGCTATCATTCCAATAATATAAGATATGCACATTATTAGTAGATTTGGATAGAAAACACTCTGAAGTTTCTAAAACTGTTTGAATCATGTCTGTGAGTATAACAGAACTTTTGTACAATGGGGCAAAAAAGTATTTAGTCAGACACCAATTGTGCAAGTTCTCCCACTTAAAAAGATGAGAGAGGCCTGTAATTTTCATCATAGGTACACTTCAACTATGACAGACAAAATGAGGAAAAAAAATCCAGATAATCACATTGTAGGATTTTGTAGTATTTGTAGTATTTCCTAACTCTTCTTGAACTGCACTGTTGGTTAAGGGCTTGTAAGTAAGCATTTCACGGTAAGGTCTACACTTGTTGTATTCAGCGCATGTGACAAAGTTTGATTTGATGAACATTAGCTGTAATATGTTGTCAGTGAAACTTATTGGTCGGCAGTAGGCCTACAGTGTCTTGTCTTCAAACGACCTCAGCCAAGGTCTCAATATGGGCTCAATTCATTATTTAATCCATTTGTCTCCTACAAAATGTAATCTCTGGTGCACAGACGACTTGGTGAATTCTCATCACTCCATGACAATGGATATTGGTGTCACGCCCTGACCGTAGATTGCTTTGTATGTTTCTATTTTTTGTTTGGTCAGGGTGTGATGTGGGTAGGCATTTTATGTTTGTATGTCTAGGTCTTGTATTTCTATGTTTTGGCCCGGTATGGTTCTCAATCAAGGGACAGCTGTCTTTCGTTGTCTCTGATTGAGAACCATAACAGGTAGCCTGTTTTCCCACTGTTAGTTGTGGGTGGTTATTTTCTGTTTAGTGTTTTCACCTTGCAGGACTGTTTTCGGTTATTCCTATTGTTATTTTGTATCTTCATGTTAAGTTCAGTATATTAAAGATGAACACGTACCCCGCTGCATTTTGGTCTGACGATTCCTCTTCTTCTTCCGATGAATACCGTGACAATTGGAGACATTTTCCTCTCTAGCTTCTGAGAGAAATAATCGATTCACATGCACTTCTTTAAATATCAACATAAAGGTTTTCTGATTCAGTTCTTGTCCTTTGTTAAGGTAATTGTATTCTGTGTGGGGAACAGATGCCCTGTTCTGGCAACTGTTCAACACACATCTTCGGTCACCCCTTTGGCTGGTACAGGTGTGTTTGGGTTTGGCAATGAAGCATGTAAGTATTTATCTTTGTCCAAAAGTTTCAAATTGACTTCAATCTTGTTAGCCTGAGAGAGCTAGTTCAACTTAGCGTGACTGGGGTTTAGCTAGCTAATACTGTTGAAAGTGGGATGTATGGTTGTAGAACCAATGGCATCATGTTGTTTTTAGCTTGAAGGGATAGGATGGAATCTAATTACACCTTAATATCTATGCGTATTTAAGTCTAAAGCACAAAAACAAATTTACTTCCCAGGAATATTTGATTGACTGGTGGTTTGTACACTATCGTTCAAAAGTTTGGGGTCACTTAGAAATGTCCTTGTTTTTGAAAGAAAAGCAAAAAAAAAAAAATTGTCCATTAAAATAACATCAAATTGATCAGAAATACAGTGTAGACATTGTTCATGTTGTAAATGAATATTGTAGCTGGAAACGGCTGATTTTTTAAAATGGAATATCTACATAGGCGTACAGAGGCCCATTATCAGCAACCATCACTCCTGTATTCCAATGGCACGTTGTGCTAGCTAATTCAAGTTTATCATTTTAAAAGGCTAATTGATCATTGGAAAACCCTTTTCGAAATTACATTAGCACAGCTGAAACTGTTGTTCTGATTAAAGAAACAATAAAACTGGCCTTCTTTAGACTAGTTGAGTATCTGGAGCGTCAGCATTTGTGGGTTCAATTACAAAATGTCCAGAAACAAAAAACGTTCTTCTGAAAATTGTCAGTCTATTCTTGTTCTGAGAAATGAAGGCAAATTCCATGCGAGAAATTGCCAAGAAACTGAAGATCTCGTACAATGCTGTGTACTACTCCCTTTACAGAACAGCGCAAACTGGGGAATGTCTCTATAAGCTTGGCACATCTAGCCACTGGGATTGTTATCCATTCTTCAGGGCAAAACCGCTCCAGCTCCTTCAAGTTGGATGGGTTCCAACTGGTGTACAGCAATCTTTAAGTCATACCATAGGTTCTCAATTGGATTGAGGTCTGGGCTTTGACTAGGCCATTCCAAGACATTTAAGTGTTTCCCCTTAAACCACTCGAGTGTTGCTTTAGAAGTATGCTTAAGGTCATTGTCCTGCTGGAAGATGAACCTCCGTCCCAGTCTCAAATCTCTTGAAGACTGAAACAGGTTTCCCTCAAGAATTTCCCTGTATTTAGCGCCATCCATCATTCCTTCAATTCTGACCAGTTTCCCAGTCCCTGCCGATGAAAACGTCCCCACAGCATGATGCTGCCATCACCATGCATCACTGTGGGAATGGTGTTCTCAGGGTGATGAGGGGTGTTGGGTTTGCGCCAGACATAGCGTTTGCCTTGATGGCCAAAAGCAACATTTTAGTTTTATCTGACCAGAGTACCTTCTTCCATATGTTTGGGGAGTCTCCCACATGCCTTTTGGCAAACACCAAATCTGTTTGCTTATTTTTTTCTTTAAGCAATGGCTTTTTTTCTGGCCACTCTTCTGTAAAGCCCAGCTTTGTGAAATGTATGGCTTGAAATGGTACCTATGGACAGATACTCCAATCTCCACTGTGGAGCACTTGTTGGCTGATTTTCCTTCACTCTGCGGTTCAACTCATCCCAAACCATCAATTGGGTTGAGGTCAGGTAATTGTGGAGGCCAGGTAATCTGATGCAGCACTCCATCACTCTACTTCTTGGTCAAATAGCCCTTACACAGCCTGGAGGTGTGTGGGTCATTGTCCTGTTGAAAAACAAATGATTGTCCAACTAAGCGCAAACCAGATGAGATGGCGCATCACTGCAGAATGCTGTGGTAGCCATGCTGGTTAAGTGAGCCTTAAATAAATCACAGGCAGTGTCACCAGCAAAGCACCATCACACCTCCTCCTCCATGCTTCACGGTGTCAACCACATGGAGATAATCCGTTTACTTACTCTGCGTCTCACAAAGACACAGCGGTTGGAACCAAAAGTAGAACATTTGGACCCATCAGACCAAAGAACAGATTTCCACCGGTCCATTGCTTGTGTTTCTTGGCCCAAGCAAGTCTCGTCTTATTATTGGTGTCCTTTAGTAGTGATTTCTTTGCATCAATTCGACCATGAATGCCTGATTCACGCAGTCTCCTCAGAACAGTTGATGTTGAGATGTGTCTGTTACTTGAACTCTGTGAAGCATTTATTTGGGCTGCAATTCTTGAGGCTGCTACTCTAATGAACTTATCCTCTGTAGCAGAGGTAACTCTGGGTCTTCCTTTCCTGTGGCGGTCCTCATGAGAGACAGTTTCATCATAGCGCTTGATGGTTTTTGCGACTGCACTTGAAGAAACTTTCAAAGTTCTTGGAATGTTCTGCATTGACTGACCTTCATGTCTTAAAGTAATTATGGACTGTCATTTCTCTTTGCCTATTTGAGCTGTTCTTGCCATAATATGGACTTGGGTCTTTTACCAAATAGGGTTATCATCTGTATACCATCACTACCTTGTCACAACACAACCCATTGACCCAAACGCATTAAGAAGAAATTCCACAAATTAAAAAGGCACACCTGTTAATTGAGATGCCTTCCAGGTGACCTCATGAAGCTGGTTGAGAGAAAACCAAGAGTGTGCAAAGTTGTCATCAAGGCAAAGGGTGGCTACTTTGAAGAATATAAAATATATATTTGTTTAAAATATTTGTTTAACACTTTTTTGGTTACTACATGAGTCCATGTGTGCTATTTCATAGTTTTGATGTCTTCACTATTATTCGACAATGTAGAAAATAGTAAAAAATAAAGAAAACCCTTGAATGAGTAGGTGTGTGCAAACTTTTGACTGGTACGGTATAAAATAAATGTGGGTACATTTGTGGACAAAATTCTTAATTACTCAACCTATTTGTGGGTCTAACTTTCTCACTCATCATTATTTACTATTCATTCAGGATTTTTCGTAATCATGGTAGCATCCACATTAATGTAAAAGTGTTTAGGAACATATTCTTATTTACAGTAAAAGTGACTCCAAAATGACTGTAAGGGTAACTGGTGGCAGGGAAGTTAGACACAGGAGAGCAAAACCAACGGCATAAAGAAATAACCAACATGGGTACAAAACCCGACGCATACCAGTCAACATGTGCACAAGCACTTACAACAAACAATTCCACACAAAGACATGGGGGGGAACAGAGGGTTAAACACACAACAATGAATAAGGGAAATGAAAAACAGGTGTGTAGGAAAACAAGACAAAACAAATGGAAAATTAAAGGTGGATCGGCGATGGCTAGAAGACCGGTGACGAACTCCACCGGTGGTGCGCCGCACGGCAGTGCAAACCCAAAGGCTTTCTGGCGCCGCACGGCGCACTGAAGGTGAACATGAGCGGCGTCCCATGTCTCCTCCGCACGCCGGAACCAGTCGTTCACCGAAGGAGCCTCAGTCTGACTCTGAGGCCAAGGAGCCAGAACCGGCTGATACCCCAGTACGCACTGGAAGGGGGAAAGGTTAGTGGAGGGGTGGCAGAGCGAGTTCTGGGGTTTCTCTGCCCAGGGCACGAACTCCGCCTCCGGCCGGTCCTGGCAATAAGACCTCAGAAACCTACCCACATCCTGATTAACTCTCTTCACCTGCCCGTTACTCTCGGGGTGAAAACCTGAGGTAAGGCTGATCGAGACCCCCAGACGTTCCATGAACGCCCTCCAGACCCTCGAAGTGAACTGGGGACCCAGATCAGACACTATGTCCTCAGGCACCCCGTAGTGCCGGAAGACGTGTGTAAACAAGGCCTCCGCAGTCTGTAGGGCCGTAGGGAGACCGGGCAGAGGGAGGAGGCGGCAGGATTTAGAAAAACGGTCCACAACAATTAATGAGGGAAATGAAAACCAGGTGTGTAGGAAAACGAGACAAAACAAATGGAAAATGAAAAGTGGATCGATGATGGCTAGAAGACCGGTGACGCCGACCGCCGAACGCCGCCCGAACAAGGAGAGGAACCAACTTGTGACAATGACACAATACATTATTTACCATTCATTTCTATTGGGCTGTCACGAATCCCGTTTCCTGAGTCTGTTTTTGCCTGTGTTCTGTCCTGGAGTGTTTTTTTCGGCGTCCTGGAACGCACCCTGTCTGGTTGCCAGGCAATGTAGCCAGTTGGGAGTTCTGATTACCCGCACCTGTATCCCATCAGCTATCTGCACACCTGGTCCTGATCATCATCTCTCCTCTTCATAAGCCCGGACCTGACATCCATTCCCTGCCGGATCGTTAGCCATGAACAGTATGTTGTGCCATAGTATCAGCCACAAGTTGGATAGAATTTATTTTGTTGTTTTTACGTATTGCTTACCTTAAACTTACCTCCGTTTGTTCTGTCTTCAGTTACTCACCCGGATCATTTACCCCATTCCCGCCTGGTCGTCGGAGGATTCCGCTTCCCCATTGGATCCACCTATTTACTCCCATCAACTCACCACCGCTGCCCGCTACGCCACCTGGATATATCTACCCATTCACATTCACTTGTAAATAAATACTCACCTTCTTCCTACTCTCCTTGTCCTGGTCTGCTTCTAGGTTCGATTTTGAAGAAACGTGACAGAACGATCCGGCCAAGGATGAACCCAGCGGACCTGGATTCCGTTTGCCATGCCATTACCCAGCAGGGGAAGACATTGGGACAGCGGTTGCAATCCAGAACTTATCTGCTAGCTTGACACAAATCCAGGATCAGCTCAGTTTGCTGGCGATTCAGTCACCACCTGTTTCACCCATCTCACCTGCCGTGTCTGATGCGGTTTCCTTCTGTGAACCCAAGGTACCGACGCCTGATAAATATGAAGGGGATTTGGGAAGATGCCGTTTGTTTCTTATGCAGTGTGGGTTAGTGTTTGATCTGCAGCCCCATTCTTACGCCACTGACAAGGCTAGGATAGCCTTTGTTATTGAACTGCTGCGTGGAAGAGCTCTGGAATGGGCTTCAGCCGTTTGGGAACGACAGGAGACCTGCATGGCTTCATACCAGGCATTCACGGGAGAGATGAGAAGGCTTTTTGACCATCCAGTCCAAGGTAAGGACGCAGCTAAACGTTTGTTCACTCTTCGCCAAGGAGCTCGCAGTGTGGCAGACTTTATGATCGAGTTCAGGACATTGTCTGTGGAGAGTGGTTGGAATGAGGAGTCACTACAAGCGGCTTTTTACCAGGGGTTGTCGGAGCAACTCAAGGACGAGCTGATATCCTATCCAGAGCCTAGTGACCTAGACAGCTTGGTCACTTTATCTATTCGGGTAGATAATAGAGTCCGAGAGAGGAGGGAGAAGCAGTGGGGTCCATCCAATCAATCAGCAACTCGGTTACCATTCGGTTCAGGAAGTGAACCAGAACGTATTGATTGTTATTCCCCACACGGGATTAGTGGAGGGGTCTTGCCACCTGATCCTGAACCAATGCAAGTGGGGCGACACGGGCTAACTAAGGAGGAGCGCCAACGTAGACGTGAGACCAACAGCAGTCTCTACTGTGGTAGCTTAGGACATTACATCTCCGCTTGTCCACAGCGCTCGTTAAACTGCCCGGCTCGCTAGTTTTGGGAGGAATTTTAGCGAGCCAGTTTCAACCTCTCAAGAATCCTGTCAGACCCCGTTTTCCTGCGACCCTTATGAATAAGGATCAGAGCTTAGAGATGAACGCTTTTATCGATTCAGGTGCCGATGGCAGCTTTATTGATGCCGACTTGGTGGAACAGCTGGGGCTTTCCAAGGAGCAATTGCCGGAAGCCATTGAAGCAACCACTCTGAACGGCAGTAGTCTGGCACGGATCACTATGAGGACTGAACCGGTTAAGATGTTGTTGTTGGGGAATCATTCAGAGTTTATCTCTTTCTTCATTCTGTCCTCGCCTCATGTTCCTCTGGTTCTTGGTTACCCCTGGCTGAAGGAACACAATCCCTCGTTTGATTGGGTGACGGGTAAGGTAACTAGTTGGAGCATTGATTGTCATGCTAACTGTCTTAGGACTGACTGCCTGTTCTCCTGCCGTTTCCAGTCAGGTCAGTGACTCTGCTCCTCCTGATTTGTCCCTGGTTCCAGAAACATATCACGAGTTGGGTGAAGTATTCAGTAAACAGAAGGCTCAGTCCCTTCCTCCCCACCGACCTTATGACTGTGCGATTAATCGGTTTCCTGGAGCCGCCTTTCCCAAGGGACGGTTATACAGTATCTCTCGACCTGAACGTGAGGCCTTGGAGACCTACATCAAGGAGTCTCTAGCTGCAAGTCTCATTCGGCCCTCGTCATCACCTCTGGGAGCAGGAATTTTTTTTTGTGAGCAAGAAGGATGGCTCTCTTCGACCGTGTATTGATTATCGGGGGTTGAATGATATTACGGTCAAGAACAAGTATCCCCTGCCCTTGATGAGCTCGGCTTTCGATTCTTTACAGGGTGCTACGGTTTTTACGAAGCTTGATTTACGTAATGCTTATCATTTGGTTCGGATCAAAGAGGGGGCCGAGTGTTTGACTGGGTTCAATACTCTGATGGGACATTTCGAGTACCAGGTGATGCCGTTTGGACTGACCAACGCTCCTGCTGTGTTCCAAAGTATGGTGAATGACGTTCTGAGAGATATGATTGGTATTTTTGTGTTCGTTTACCTGGATGATATCCTCATCTTCTTGAAGGAGCTTTCTAGCCACGTTCAGCATGTCAGGCAGGTCCTGCAGCGGTTATTGGAGAACCGTCTGTTCGTGAAGGCTGAGAAGTGTGATTTTCACGCCCACACGACGTCCTTCCTCGGGTACATCATCTCCAGGGGAGAGATGAAGATGTAACTGTACTGACGTCTTGCACCAGAAAGTTCTGTTGGTCTCCTGAGGCAGACTGAGCATTTCTTGATTTGAAGAGCCGATTTCTCTCTCAACCTGACACTTCCCATCAGTTCGTTGTGGGGGTGGGCGCCATCCTGTCCCAGCGTAGCTCCACTGACTGTAAACTCCATCCCTGCGCCTTCTACTCTTGTCGTCTTTCTCCAGCTGAAAGAAACTACGATGTGGGTAACCGGGAGCTTCTCGCTGTGAAGCTTGCCTTGGAGGAGTGGCATCACTGGTTGGAGGGAGCGGAGCAACCGTTTGTAGTCTGGACTGACCACAAGAATCTGGCTTACGTGCAATCGGATAAACGTCTCAACTCCCGTCAGGCCCGGTGGGCTTTGTTTTTTGGACGCTTCAATTTTTCCCTGACGTTCCGACCTGGGTAGAAGAACGGGAAGGCGGACGCCCTGTCCCGGATGTTCTCCAAGACGGAGGAGAGTGGGGCCAAGACTGAGACGATTCTTCCCCAGAACGTTGTCGTGGGAGTCGTTACATGGAGGATTGAGGAGGAGGTGATGGCGCCTCTTCGGACACAGCCCGGGCCCGATAACGGTCCACCCGGTCAGTTGTTCGTGCCTGAGTCGGTTCGTTCTGCTGTCCTTCAGTGGTCCCACGCCAGCAAGATAGCTTGTCACCCTGGTGTTGCTCGGACTATGGCGTTACTGCGCAGACGATTTTGGTGGCCTGCCATGGGAGAAGATACCCGGAGGTTTGTTGCCGCTTGTCCTGTTTGTGCGCAGAATAAGAGTACCAAATCGGGCCAGCTCTGGGCTTCTTCACCCCCTACCTATTCCCCGGCGACCTTGGTCGCATCTGGCCCTGGATTTTGTCACGGGGTTGCCCTCTTCTGTTGGTAACACGGTTATTCTGACCATTGTGGATAGATTCAGCAAGTTTGCCCACTTTGTTCCCCTCTCCAAGCTGCCTTCTGCCACTGAGACGTCCGAGATCCTGGTTAGGGAGGTGTTCAGGGTCCACGGGTTGCCCTGTGACATTGTTTCTCAGTTTACCTCTGCTGTCTGGAAATCCTTCTGTTTGGCCAATGGAGCTACAGTCAGTCTCACATCTGGATTTCACCCCCAATCTAATGGTCAGGCGGAGAGAGCCAACCAGAAGATGGAGTCCACGCTGCGCTGTCTTGTTTCCTCTGATCCCACCTCTTGGTCCTCTCAATTACCCTGGGTCGAGTATGCTCATAATACTCTCCCTTCATCTGCCACTGGGATGTCTCCCTTCCAGTGCCTGTACGGTTACCAACCTCCATTGTTTCGTTCTCAGGAGCGGGATCTCTCGGTTCCTTCTGTCCAGACCCACATTCGTCATTGCCACCGCACCTGGCATCGGGCCAGGAAGGCCCTCCTTAAGGTTTCTGACCGGTATCAGATCCAGGCGAATCGTCGCCGTATTTCTGCCCCCGCT
This sequence comes from Oncorhynchus mykiss, assembly GCF_057628025.1. Taxonomy (NCBI): domain Eukaryota; kingdom Metazoa; phylum Chordata; class Actinopteri; order Salmoniformes; family Salmonidae; genus Oncorhynchus; species Oncorhynchus mykiss. The sequence continues at coordinate 37,063,050 of NC_143037.1, forward strand.
TATACCGTTGGAGATAGGGTTTGGTTGGCTTCACGGGATCTTCCTCTACGGACTGAGTCGAGGAGGGGGGTACTGTTACGAATCCCGTTTCCTGAGTCTGTTTTTGCCTGTGTTCTGTCCTGGAGTGTTTTTTCGGCGTCCTGGAACGCACCCTGTCTGGTTGCCGGGCAATGTAGCCAGTTGGGAGTTCTGATTACCCGCACCTGTATCCCATCAGCTATCTGCACACCTGGTCCTGATCATCATCTCTCCTCTTCATAAGCCCGGACCTGACATCCATTCCCTGCCGGATCGTTAGCCATGAACAGTATGTTGTGCCATAGTATCAGCCTCAAGTTGGATAGAATTAGTTTTGTTGTTTTTTACGTATTGCTTACCTTAAACTTACCTCCGTTTGTTCTGTCTTCAGTTACTCACCCGGATCATTTACCCCATTCCCGCCTGGTCGTCGGAGGATTCCGCTTCCCCATTGGATCCACCTATTTACTCCCATCAACTCACCACCGCTGCCCGCTACGCCACCTGGATATATCTACCCATTCACATTCACTTGTAAATAAATACTCACCTTCTTCCTACTCTCCTTGTCCTGGTCTGCTTCTGGGTTCAATTTTGAAGAGACGTGACATGGGCACAAAATAATCTGAACCACAACCAAAACATACAGCAGATGCGTCCAACAAATTTGTCACAAGCTTTATGTAGTCATTGTGTGCTATGAATATGAGACCAAATACTTAACTTTTTACTACTTTAATACACATAAGTGAATTTCTAATAGTTTTACCCGATATGGATGAAAATATCCTCTAATTAAAGCTGACAGTCTGCACCTTAACCTCAGTCATTGTATCATTTGGAGCTCACTGTATATCCTCCAAATGCCACCGCTGCCACTAGTTGTTACTTGAGCTATGGTTATGAGCAACATTCTACGGACATATATGGCATTCTGTGGTGCTGCCATCTTGAATACACAGTCTCATGGGTTTTATTGAGTGTTGACTGGGGTCCCGTAGACTACTGTAGACCTTGGGTTGTTGACTGGGTTGCAGATTAGATTTAATAGTATTGTTTTCACGGGCCATGGAAAAACATTTCTCTACCAATCGGAAAAGAATGCTATTGTACTTTAAGTCACACCAGCACTGCTTTCATTCATGTCATCTGATGAAACAATGGCACCCCACTCAGACCATTCAGTCTTGGAAACTGTTCACCATTGTTCTATATTAACAACCAGCAAACAAAATGACTTGCATCTTTTATGCACAGCTTATACAACAGTTTTAGTGAATCACGTACTAGCACTACACATGCAACAATGTTCAAAGAGCTTTGTTTGGTTTGCTTTGAAATTGGAACAAACACCCGACAAAGTGCCCGACACTTAAACACAAGCAAAATACCTTTGTGTCGATTGCAGGTCAAAGGACAACAGAGAGCGGTCAGTATCACTTTCTGTTTCGGGTTCTAGTCTGTCTTGTCTGCAACCCTCACCTCAACACAAAACACACACTAACAAACAAATGCACGCAAGCACAGACGTGCACACACACACACACACACACCTGCTTGCCTGCTAATGAAGATCAGACAGGAGGTCACCCCCTGTTTGACCCCTGACCCCCTCAATGGAACAAATAGCACTGCTCACCAATTACTGCACATAATCCTTCCCTCTCTTTCTCTCTCTCGCCCTGGCTTGACCTGGCCTGGGATCACACTGCCCAGGTCTGTTCACACACACTTGGCAGTTCAGCAGGGTCAATCACCTCAAGAAGCCCTAACACCAAATGTCCGCCAACAAGCACACCCACCCAGCACTACCCAGTCAACTCCAGCCAGATCCTCCAAAATGCACACAAAGTCATGAACTATCAACAATTGAAGCGTGAGCCTAACTTGACCTAAACACAACAACAGCAACTTACTGGTAAGACCCAATGCATGTGGGTGACTAAAATACATTTTAATGTCAGGAAGGTTTTTTCCTTAGTCCCGGCATTTCCGAATGATGCTGATGGAAAAAAAAGTATTACGTTGCAACACAATATTAAATGCATTTTCATCACAAAAATGATATCTGAAATAGGGAACAGTGAAACAAATGGAAACTATCTCAAAATGATCTAGAAATGAATCAGATCAGGTACATGATTAATGCCTGAAATTAGGCATGCCAATGATTGTGCTCTCTTTTGCATTCTCTTTGAGCATTGCAAGATACATTACTATTTAAGTTTGAGAGGAATGAGCAATTGCTACTGCATGTCAACCAAGACATGGTGGATGAACAAAGATAAACATTTTTTATTTTTTTTTATTTCACCTTTATTTAACCAGGTAGGCTAGTTGAGAACAAGTTCTCATTTGCAACTGCGACCTGGCCAAGATAAAGCATAGCAGTATGAGCAGACAACACAGAGTTACACATGGAGTAAACAATTAACAAGTCAATAACACAGTAGAAAACAAAGGGGGAGTCTATATACAATGTGTGCAAAAGGCATGAGGTAGGCGAATAATTACAATTTTGCAGATTAACACTGGAGTGATAAATGATCAGATGGTCATGTACAGGTAGAGATATTGGTGTGCAAAAGAGCAGAAAAGTAAATAAATAAAAACAGTATGGGGATGAGGTAGGTGAAAATGGGTGGGCTATTTACCAATAGACTATGTACAGCTGCATCGATCGGTTAGCTGCTCAGATAGCTGATGTTTGAAGTTGGTGAGGGAGATAAAAGTCTCCAACTTCAGCGATTTTTGCAATTCGTTCCAGTCACAGGCAGCAGAGTACTGGAACGAAAGGCGGCCAAATGAGGTGTTGGCTTTAGGGATGATCAGTGAGATACACCTGCTGGAGCGCGTGCTACGGGTGGGTGTTGCCATCGTGACCAGTGAGCTGAGATAAGGCGGAGCTTTACCTAGCATGGACTTGTAGATGACCTGGAGCCAGTGGGTCTGGCGACGAATATGTAGCGAGGGCCAGCCGACTAGAGCATACAAGTCGCAGTGGTGGGTGGTATAAGGTGCTTTAGTGACAAAACGGGTGGCACTGTGATAGACTGCATCCAGTTTGCTGAGTAGAGTGTTGGAAGCCATTTTGTAGATGACATCGCCGAAGTCGAGGATCGGTAGGATAGTCAGTTTTACTAGGGTAAGCTTGGCGGCGTGAGTGAAGGAGGCTTTGTTGCGGAATAGAAAGCCGACTCTTGATTTGATTTTCGATTGGAGATGTTTGATATGAGTCTGGAAGGAGAGTTTGCAGTCTAGCCAGACACCTAGGTACTTATAGATGTCCACATATTCTAGGTCGGAACCATCCAGGGTGGTGATGCTAGGCGGGCATGCGGGTGCAGGCAGCGATCGGTTGAAAAGCATGCATTTGGTTTTACTAGCGTTTAAGAGCAGTCGGAGGCCACGGAAGGAGTGTTGTATGGCATTGAAGCTTGTTTGGAGGTTAGATAGCACAGTGTCCAATGACGGGCCGAAAGTATATAGAATGGTGTCGTCTGCGTAGAGGTGGATCAGGGAATCGCCCGCAGCAAGAGCAACATCATTGATGTATACAGAGAAAAGAGTCGGCCCGAGAATTGAACCCTGTGGCACCCCCATAGAGACTGCCAGAGGACCGGACAGCATGCCCTCCGATTTGACACACTGAACTCTGTCTGCAAAGTAATTGGTGAACCAGGCAAGGCAGTCATCCGAAAAACCGAGGCTACTGAGTCTGCCGATAAGAATATGGTGATTGACAGAGTCGAAAGCCTTGGCAAGGTCGATGAAGACGGCTGCACAGTACTGTCTTTTATCGATGGCGGTTATGATATCGTTTAGTACCTTGAGTGTGGCTGAGGTGCACCCGTGACCGGCTCGGAAACCAGATTGCACAGCGGAGAAGGTACAGTGGGATTCGAGATGGTCAGTGACGTGTTTGTTGACTTGGCTTTCGAAGACCTTAGATAGGCAGGGCAGGATGGATATAGGTCTGTAACAGTTTGGGTCCAGGGTGTCTCCCCCTTTGAAGAGGGGGATGACTGCGGCAGCTTTCCAATCCTTGGGGATCTCAGACGATATGAAAGAGAGGTTGAACAGGCTGGTAATAGGGGTTGCGACAATGGTGGCGGATAGTTTCAGAAATAGAGGGTCCAGATTGTCAAGCCCAGCTGATTTGTACGGGTCCAGGTTTTGCAGCTCTTTCAGAACATCTGCTATCTGGATTTGGGTAAAGGAGAACCTGGAGAGGCTTGGGCGAGGAGCAGCGGGGGGGGCGGGGCTGTTGGCCGAGGTTGAAGTAGCCAGGCGGAAGGCATGGCCAGCCGTTGAGAAATGCTTGTTGAAGTTTTCGATTATCACGGATTTATCGGTGGTGACCGTGTTACCTAGCCTCAGTGCAGTGGGCAGCTGGGAGGAGGTGCTCTTGTTCTCCATTGACTTCACAGTGTCCCAGAACTTTTTGGAGTTGGAGCTACAGGATGCAAACTTCTGCCTGAAGAAGCTGGCCTTAGCTTTCCTGACTGACTGCGTGTATTGGTTCCGGACTTCCCTGAACAGTTGCATATCACGGGGACTATTCGATGCTATTGCAGTCCGCCACAGGATGTTTTTGTGCTGGTCGAGGGCAGTCAGGTCTGGGGTGAACCAAGGGCTGTATCTGTTCTTAGTTCTGCATTTTTTGAACGGAGCATGCTTATCTAAAATGGTGAGGAAGTTACTTTTAAAGAATGACCAGGCATCCTCAACTGACGGGATGAGGTCAATGTCCTTCCAGGATACCCGGGCCAGGTCGATTAGAAAGGCCTGCTCACAGAAGTGTTTTAGGGAGCGTTTGACAGTGATGAGGGGTGGTCGTTTGACTGCGGCTCCGTAGCGGATACAGGCAATGAGGCAGTGATCGCTGAGATCCTGGTTGAAGACAGCGGAGGTGTATTTGGAGGGCCAGTTGGTCAGGATGACGTCTATGAGGGTGCCCTTGTTTACAGAGTTAGGGTTGTACCTGGTGGGTTCCTTGATGATTTGTGTGAGATTGAGGGCATCTAGCTTAGATTGTAGGACTGCCGGGGTGTTAAGCATATCCCAGTTTAGGTCACCTAACAGAACAAACTCTGAAGCTAGATGGGGGGCGATCAATTCACAAATGGTGTCCAGGGCAACAGTGAGAGACTTATTTCTGGAGAGAGTAATTTTCAAAATTAGTAGTTCGAACTGTTTGGGTATGGACCTGGAAAGTATGACATTACTTTGCAGGCTATCTCTGCAGTAGACTGCAACTCCTCCCCCTTTGGCAGTTCTATCTTGACGGAAGATGTTATAGTTGGGTATGGACATCTCTGAATTTTTGGTGGCCTTCCTGAGCCAGGATTCAGACACAGCAAGGACATCAGGGTTATCAGAGTGTGCTAAAGCAGTGAGTAAAACAAACTTAGGGAGGAGGCTTCTGATGTTGACATGCATGAAACCAAGGCTTTTTCGATCACAGAAGTCAACAAATGAGGGTGCCTGGGGACATGCAGGGCCTGGGTTTACCTCCACATCACCCGCGGAACAGAGAAGGAGTAGTATGAGAGTGCGGCTAAAGGCTATCAAAACTGGTCGCCTAGAGCGTTGGGGACAGAGAATAAGAGGAGCAGGTTTCTGGGCATGGTAGAATATATTCAGGGCATAATGCGCAGACAGGGGTATAGTAGGGTGCGGGTACAGCGGAGGTAAGCCCAGGCACTGGGTGATGATGAGAGAGGTTGTATCTCTGGACATGCTGGTTGTAATGGGTGAGGTCACTGCATGTGTGGGAGGTGGGACAAAGGAGTTATCAGGGGTATGAAGAGTGGAACTAGGGGCTCCATTGTGAACTAAAACAATGATAACTAACCTGAACAACAGTATACAAGGCATATTGACACTTGAGAGAGACATACAGCGAGGCATACAGTAATCACAGGTGTTGAGTTGGGAAAGCTAGCTAAAACAGTAGGTGAGACAACAGCTAATCAGCTAGCACAACAACAGCAGGTAAAATGGCGTTGACTAGGCAACGGGGCCAACAGATAAAACAAACAAGCAGAATGGAGTACCGTGATTAATGGACAGTCCAGCGTGCATCAGCTATGTAGCCAAGAGATCAGTGTCCAGGGGGCAGCGGTGGATGGGGCAGGGAAGCTGGACTGGCGAGTGTTATCCAGGTTAAAAAAACTAACAATGACTAAATAGTTAGCTGGTTAGCTTCTGGGGGTTCTTGAGTGTGTACTAAAAATTAAAAATAATAGCGATTCCGTATCACATTGGGTGAGGCAGGTTTCCGGAAGGTATAAACAAGTTAAAAATCTAAAAGAGATTCAAAAAGATCAAAGAAAGTAAATATGAAAAATATAAAAAATATGAAAAAGTAAATATGAAAAGTAAATATGTAAATATGTAAATAAATATGAAAAATATAAAAAATCAAAAAGAGAAAGAAAGTAAATATGGATCCAGTGAGTGTTTGGGACGCGGCGATTCAGACGGTTAGCAGGCCTGTGCTAACAAGCTAACAGTTTGTAGGCCCGGGCTAAACAAGGTAGCAGTTAGCGGACCGGAGCTGGACAAGCTAGCAGTTAGCAGGCCGAATTAGCAAGCAGGGAGATAGCGAGGGCTAGAGAGTTAGCCTTTGGGGGACGTCGCGATGGGGTGAGTCTGTTTATTCCTCTTCATGCGGTGACATCGATAGACCGGTCGTGGGCCCGGGTATTGTAGCCCAGGAGTATGCTACGGTGGTAGCACAGGTGCGCTGGCCGGGCTAGCTTCAAGCTAAGTGGGTGGAAACGCTAGCCAGGTGTAATCATCCGGGGTTGCGGTTTAGCTAGATAGCTAGTTGTGAAGATCCAGCTGAGAAATGTTCCGTTTGCGGTGGGAATCCGGGGATGAATCCGGGGATGAAAAATAAATAGGTCCGTTATGCTCTGGTTAGAGTCGCGTTGTTCGAACTGGCGAGAGCTTTCCGAGCTAAAGGTTAGCTGATGACCGGTTAGCTGAAGACCGCTAGCACAGCTGGTGGTTAGCTGGCTAGCTTCAGTTGAGGGGTTCCGGTTCCGAAGTAATTATAAATACTTTAGGAAAAATAGCTACATTGGGTGAGGCGGGTTGCAGGAGAGTATTGGAAGCTTAGGTTTAGCAAAATGTTTTTAAAGAGATATGCGAAGAAAAATATATAAAAAAACGAAAAAGAAACGATATATACAAGGGACACGACACGACAGGACGACTTACTGCTACGCCATCTTGGATCCAGACAAGGACAAAACCAAACTTTCCAATTCTAACATAAAGATATCCTCAGCTTTCAATGCTCAGCTATGCCATTTACCAATTCTAAAGACATTTACTGTACATTAGGTATATAAATCACATTGAAGTGAAGAAACTAGCAGACTTTCCCCAGAAAGCTCATGTCACTAGCAGCATGTGCCCAGATATGAAGCCACGAGGCCAGGCCAGCTTATTAAGTTTCCCCTCGTAAGCTTCCTGCTTATGCCTGATCCAGTCCCAGGGGTCCTATTCAATCTGCCATGAAGACGCTAATGGTTAGCAAGTACACCCTCAAGACATGAGGCCTGCAGGCTCCTCTATGGCCTTTCATTGGCGCATGGAGAGACATGACATATTATAAGCATTGTTCTAAGACATGACAAAGGCTCATACATGCTTATAACAAGTTACAAGGAATTATACCTGGATATCTTAGGTAAAGTGTTACTCTGACGTTCAGTTAAAAAACAATACACCAATGTGATGTGGTAGGATTGGACACCAGAATGGGATTTCTTTGTCAAACTTTGAATTGGCTGGTTATTGTGTAAGTCTGGGGCCAATGCGTTTGCCCTTTCTCTTTTTCTTTGTGCAGAGTTTAATGATTAACGGGTAGTGTCCATGCTAGCCACATCTCTGACTGAGAAATCCCTTTTGCAAATAGATCAGCTTGAACAGATGTGCCCCACCAAAATGGAGACCCTTGTTTGTCATTTTGTTTATGAATATATTTAACAGATTAAGACAACTTGACTTACTATACTATGAATTCAACAAGTAAAAGCCATTTGCAGTATAAAAATACCTGAAGCGGGCCCTTTCTGTGGTGTCCTCGCGCTACAAATATCATCTCTCTATCCTCACAGAACACGACTGCAGGAGTGACGCAGGGAATTTCCTTTGACAACTACCAGGCCCTTCAATTTCCCGTATCAGGCATGGAGCACTGGCCGAATAGTTTCACTGCGGCAGAACCAGTGTTTCTCAATGTGCCTGATGCGAAACTGTCAATGAGAGACTGGTATAAGACATAAGACATACAGAGAGGGAGAGAGCAAACTGTAGAGTGACAGATGGAAGGGAGAGCAACACAGTCAAAAAGCCATGGCTCAGCGGGTTGAACACAGCACAGAGCACAGCGCTAGCTTGCACAGACAGACAGGGGAAACAGAGGCCCCATGTGCATACATCACGCCTGCTCTCTATTCTCTTACATAATGTCTCAAGATCAGTACAGCCTGGGCTATTTAAAGCACTGGCTAGGCCTGGTGACAAAATGGTGATGTACTTAGTGCCCCCAACGCTGCATGAAAGCTCCGTTAGGGCTATATCGGTCACAGACAAGCCCCGGGGTGTGGATTTTGGTCATGTTACTGGTATTTTTAGAACAGCTGATAATCTTGCGGTATTTACCTGCAGTGCAAACCCACCCTCAGCGGCTAGATGCCCCACATCACTATGTAGTCAGCTAGCGGTTAGCAGCTAACTTAGCACTTTCAAGTTGCACATGAAATGCGTATATGAAGGTATGCATATAGACTAGCCCCCTCTGTTTTGAGGGGATGGCTAACTATTCTGCCTTTTTGAGTGCAATGATATTGAACATCTTGGTAAGAGGGCTTTTAGACTTAATGGGCAATCCATTTAAATTGCATGAGCAGAGGCTATGCACACAGTTTGAAGAGAGAGCAAGCCGTGCTACTCTGGTTACATGGAGCTACAGGTTCAACTGTGGCCAGACAAGTGTAGCATTGGTGGTTTAATATAACCTGACCATTACACATTGTCTGTGATATTTAACCCATTTTGAGAGTGTTGCGCTATCTTGATTCATTTGATGATGGAAAAACCTAACTTCCCAAACCTTGGATAACATTTTTGAAGCAAGATGTTGATCAATCACAATTGAGAAGAAAGCAGGTATGAAAAACTGATAAAGCTTAGACAGCTATATCCTCTTCAAAATGTGACTTTAGCAACTGGTAGCTAAAATGCATGTTATTGTAGTTTAAATTGGTGAAATTTTATGAAGCCAGAAATGTGCACATTTAAAGGGATAGTTAACCCAAATCAAAGTTTATCAGACATGTTCATACTTCAAGCTTGTGAGCTACCCCTTTAAATGGCATCAGTTAGTCATTCGCCAGTAGCAGTAACTTTGATCTAAACGTGGTGGCTTTATCTCCACACACACCCATGTGGAAAGTCCAAGAATGAAAAAAGAATAGCATTAGTTTATGAATCATACAGCTACGAATAACAGAAGAAACATATTTCATAAATCCCAAAATATCCTAGAACAAACCAACCATCAAAATGACAAACTGGCGGATACATTTGAGAGTGCTGTGGTTATGCATCAAACAGTTGCTGGAAATGATATCAAGATGACAAACTGGCAGATACATTTGAGAGTGCTGTGGTTATGCATCAAACAGTTGCTGGAAATTATATAAAAATGACAAACTGGCAGATACATTTGAGAGTGCTGTGCTTATGCATCAAACAGTTGCTGGAAATGATATCAAAATGTGATAACCTAAATCAAACGCAGCTGGAGGGAAGATGAAAGGATTTGACTGCATTGGTAATTATAGTATGGCTATAACAGCTTTTATTGTGAATTCCTGGACATTTTGGATGGGCTATCTTACATCTCCACATTGGCCTGTTGTTTTCCTGAGTGCTTCTCCACCCCGAATGACTCACTGTTTTCCACAGTTTCAATCCGTTTCAGTGAAAGACTCGTTCCACAAACAAAAGAGCCCAAAGAGATTTCCAATACTGGAAAACTTGGAACCGCTTTATCTGAAGAGCACCAGGATGGACCGGCAAAACGTTCTAGGTATGATAACTCCTGCTTTAGGTAACAATGTAAAATTGGTATGACACATGCAACTCCATTGTGATTAGGCATCATGTCAAGCTTATTACAATGTTATTGTGGCAATGTGCAAGCCAACCTCCAGTAATGTGTTACTGAATGATGAAAGAAGAGGGACACACACGGTTGTCGAAATGTTGTGAATTCTGGTGCAGGGAATAAATCACTCAGGAGCAGCATTATGTACAGCACCGATTTTAGAACGTTTTGCATGCGCCTTACTCAAAACGACGCCCTTCATTGTCAAAACGACGCTCTTCATTGAACTGTCACTAATAGTTATGAAGTACTTTGCATTTGATGATAAAAGGCAAAACACACTAACTATTAATTATTGGTTGATCTGAAGTAAAAACTGACGGACTCAAATGTTTGACTGCTAAAGTTCAGAAGCAGACGGTCTTTCCAAGATGGCACCCAGACTATTGTTCAGATGAATGTGTCAGAAACGGTTCCCCTGTGGCTCACAGGAGCAGGAAGTACTGAACCACAGACTAAACAGAACAGGTGACAAAGGATGGAAACAAACACCCACTAACCAACTAGGTTGTCACGATACCAGCATTGTGGTACTCAGAAATATCATGGCATTAAAACAAAACATGAAGCACACTTCATTTATTGAGTGTCACATTTTCTTATTTGCCAAGCTATTAAGGACTAAAGCGATCGGACTGCTTTATGTTTTCCTTTCTTTGCCAGGGAAAATAAAAGTTTCATAGTAGTGTGATACTGGTATCGTGACAACCCTATAATCAACAAACTCCAATTCAATGCTACAACTGTTTCGCCAACCAACGTCATATTATCAGTGTCTCCCAAGCATGAAACTACATGTAGCCTATCGTTTGTCCATAGTAAAGGCTCGACACAAACTCACTGAGAACCTAAAAAGACACATGAGAAAGTTCTCAGGGGAACGAGCCGAGATGTTTACTTCACAACAAGTCCTTTGTGATGCACAGAGACTAACGCCAGATCCAGGCAGTATTAATGAAAGCTGTTTTATAAGCTGTTACACCCCTTTGTTCTCAAGAAACAGAAATAAATGTCGTTGGACCGCATTGCTAAACGACGTTGTTGTTATCTAACATCCATTCATTTGTTCGCACAGCTTTGCTTCTACAGTGGCAATCCCGTTTGGAAACGTTGATGTGATGCATCTCTCTCATTTAGAGCGTACTCATATAGGGGTGTCTGTGTACATTGTCAACTCTTAGATTGCTGACATGGTCAATGTTGATGTTATTTTGTGTACTGTAGACTTATCTCCACTTGCAGGTACTTGCAGCTGCCCACCTTAAGACTACATGTCAAAAAAGTGTTTACATAACTACAGTATACAGCTGGACAGGTAGGATTACACTTACACACTTACCAGAAAAGCATAATATGTATGGTGGTTTGAACTAGTACATAAAGATAAATGTATTGATTGAAATGGCAATCAATAGCCTTTGCTGAACTCAATTACAAACTGCAGTTGTAATTGAACAATTTACGGTTGAGCTACAATGTTTTGTGGCGGTTATGCCTGCCTAAAACAAGTCATGGATAGCATAGGCCTACCTAAACCCCATTCTCATGATTTTACTATTGTCTTATGAGACTGACACTAGGCTACATTTGAAAATTACTTATTTACTGGGTTAAAACTATCTTATTTCCTACTGATATGACTGATATGAGGGGACACACTTGAGGTGATAACTTAATTTTAAATGTGATATTGACCAGTCCTGTTCAGATTACAAAAAGTCAGTGAATGAAATACCTCACTGAACAAACATACCAAACATCATTTAAATCAAGGCCTATCTGTAAATTCCAAACAGTGTGCTGTGCTCTAATAGTTCAACAATAATATCAAATCTAAATGTGAAGACTAATTAATGAAGTTTCTCAAACATCATCGAGAAATACTTTGTAAAACAACCACGTGTCAACTAAGACAGTAATGTAAGCTAGTCTACAGTAGCCTCCCAAATAGTTAATAGTGGTTACTTGTTTTAGGTTTACAAATCATTCAAATGTTTGTTCTAACAGGTTTTAACCACATTGAGGTAAAAATGCAACACGTATTTCTGATGTAACCAAACCAAAGTGTCATTCATTTGTGGCCTATCCTATTGTTTCTAAATACAACAACTAGCCAGCTCAATTCAACCTACATTTGAACAAGTATGTTGCATTCCAACTACAAAAGCAGAGCTTGCATTCTGCAAAAGCCAAACCGGGGACCGTGATATCATAGCTCAACTCCTGGTGGTTTCCTGCACAGCAGAGAGAGAGAGAACTAGTGTGCTATAGCAAATAAGACCCTCCTGGTTTTCAAATGAACAGTTGTCGTTTTATATCAATCTATATTCAGGAGTTTTGCCATGTCCCATAGCCTTACAAGCGTAAACTAGCCTATAACCCAACTGTCTATGACAATGTTATTGTAACTCTGAACTTACAGTCAATAACTTGTGCCATACCAAATACAAGATGCCGACAAAAGCAAAAACAATACCACTAATTGAAGCAACCATTGTGGGCTTTGTGCGTTTTAATGGGTCAAAACGTCAACCTGCAAGTCCAACACGGCTAGTCCCGGGAATAAGTCGTGATACGCTGTTATAATGGGTGAAAGGACTATTCCCGGTTCCTTCCATTGGTTTCGATAAAGCCGGTCTTACCTGCGAGACGTCATAGCAGTCTTGGAAAGCTGTCGTCGAATGAGAAGTGAAAGTCAAATAAAGCAAGCCTTCCCTTTAGGGCTTCACGGTGTCGCTGTTGGCGAGCATGCACTGGGGAGAGCGGTTGTAGAACAAGGTTCAACTCCAAAGACAATATCCCCGGATAACCCGCCTCCAAAGCCCACAGTTAGGGATACTCATTCTACTAAGGGTCGGTGTGGCTTACACAAAGACTGAAGTGTGTCGTTAAAAAAAAACGATACTGTGTCCATAATATCCACTTGGTTCATGTCAGATCGCTTACAGGTGGAATAGCAGAACAATGAAGAACAGACTGAAGGCGCGTGGGCTTGTGTCTGGTGCATGCGTGTAGAGGCCTATTGCCTATCAAACATTTGTCTGTATTATATAATCTAATTCAATATTATATAGCCTCTAAAACCAAAAGGGGAGGGCAAGCAAATTAAAGACCATTTTATATAATCTCAATCATGACCTACTTATCACTACATGGGACCTCACATCATATTAGAGTAGTCCGTGAGAAGGTAACTAGTTGAAATAACATTCTGTATCCTAAATGCTGCCAATTTTTGTATTGAAATGCATGATTACACAAGTCTTGATAAGAAAATAGCCCTCCACGAACTCCCTTTTGAGTTATTAACAGCAACAATGCAAGGATAATGGCAAACCTATTTAAATATTCTGCCTGCCTCTGTCCACTTCATCTTACAATGGCATGAAGGCAAGTTGTAGGTTGCAGAGAGAGAGAGGGAGAGAAGCACAGAAACAGAGGGAGACAAAGTAAGATAGACAGATGTAGAGAGAGAAAGGAAAAAGGGGAGAGGGGGAAGAGGCCAAGAGCGAGGCCAAGAAAAATTACAGGGGTGAGAGAGTTTAATGTTTACTGTTCATTTTTATTGTTTATTTCACTTCTGTTTATTATCTACTTCACTTGCTTTGGCAATGTTAACACATGTTTCCCATGCCAATAAGCTCCTTGAATTGAATTGGATTGAGAGGCAGGGGGAGGGAGATACTGTAGAAACGGAGAAAGAGAGAGAGAGTTCACAAACACAAACAGACACCACAGAGCCCCAGGACAGCAACACAATTAGACCCAACCAAATCATGAGAAAACAAAAAGATAATTAATTACTTGACACATTGGAAAGAATTAACAAAAAAACGGAGCAAACTAGAATGCTATTTGGCCCTAAACAGAGAGCACACAGTGGCAGAATACCTGACCACTGTAACTGACCCAAACTTAAGGAAAGCTTTGACAATGTACAGACTCAGTGAGCATAGCCTTGCTATTGAGAAAGGCCACCGTAAGCAGACCTGGCTCTCAAGAGAAGACAGGCTATGTGCAAACAGCCCACAAAATGAGGTGGAAACTGAGCTGCACTTCCTAACCTCCTGCCAAATGTATGACCATTTAGAGACACATATTTCCCTCTGATTACACAGATCCACAAAGAATTCGAAAACAAACCTGATTTTGATAAACTCCCATATCTACTGGGTGAAATACCACAGTGTGCCATCACAGCAGCAAGATGTGTGACCTGTTGCCACAAGAAAAGGGCAACCAGTGAAGAACAAACACCATTGTAAATACAACCCATATTTATGTTTATTTATTTTCCCTTTTGTAATTTAATCATTTGCACATCTCGTTACACTCTATACATACATAATGCCATTTGTAATGTCATTATTCTTTTGGAACTTTTATGAGTGTAATGTCTACTGTTAATATTTATTGTTTATTTCACTTTTGTATATTATCCTCTTCACTTGCTTTGGCAACGTTAACATATGTTTCCCGTGCCAATAAAGCCCCTTGAATTGAATTGAATTGAGAGAGAGAGAGAGTGCTCCTCAGTCAGAGCGAAAGGAATCTCAGTCAGAGCTTCCATGGCTGCAGCAGCATTGACGTCACCAGGCTGTGTGGTTATCAACAAGAGGTTAATCTGCTGGGGAATGGGGTTATGCAATTGTCTGAAGCCACAGGGCTTTCTCTCCTCTATGGATTTCCTTTGCACTGATACAGTGGGGAGAACAAGTATTTGATACACTGCTGATTTTGCAGGTTTTCCTACTTTCAAAGCATGTAGAGGTCTGTATTTTTATCATAGGTACACTTCAACAAAAATCCAGAAAATCACATTGTATGATTTTTAAGTAATTAATTTGCATTGTATTGCATGACATAAGTATTTGATACATCAGAAAAGCAGAACTTAATATTTGGTACAGAAACCTTTCCTGTAGTTCTTGACCAGGTTTGCACACACTGCAGCAGGGATTTTGGCCCACTCCTCCAAACAGACCTTCTCCAGATCCTTTGGGTTTCGGGGCTGTCGCTGGGCAATACGGACTTTCAGCTCCCTCCAAAGATTTTCTATTGGGTTCAGGTCTGGAGACTGGCTAGGCCACTCCAAGACCTTGAGATGCTTCTTACGGAGCCACTCCTTAGTTGCCCTGGCTGTGTGTTTCGGGTCGTTGTCATGCTGGAAGACCCAGCCACGACCCATCTTCAATGCTCTTACTGAGGGAAGGAGGTTGTTGGCCAAGATCTCGCGATACATGGCCCCATCCATCCTCCCCTCAATACGGTGCAGTCGTCCTGTCCCCTTTGCAGAAAAGCATCCCCAAAGAATGATGTTTCCACCTCCAGGCTTCACGGTTGGGATGGTGTTCTTGGGGTTGTACTAATCCTTCTTCTTCCTCCAAACACAGCGAGTGGAGTTTAGACCAAAAAGCTCTATTTTTGTCTAATCAGACCACATGACCTTCTCTCATTCCTCCTCTGGATCATCCAGATGGTCATTGGCAAACTTCAGACGGGCCTGGACATGTGCTGGCTTGAGCAAGGGGACCTTGCGTGCGCTGCAGGATTTTAATCCATGCCGGCGTAGTGTGTTACTAATGGTTTTCTTTGAGACTGTGGTCTCAGCTCTCTTCAGGTCATTGACCAGGTCCTGCCGTGTAGTTCTGGGCTGATCCCTCACCTTCCTCATGATCATTGATGCCCCACGAGGTGAGATCTTGCATGGAGCCCCAGACCGAGGTTTATTGACCGTCATCTTGAACTTCTTCCATTTTCTAATAATTGCGCCAACAGTTGTTGCCTTCTCACCAAGTTGCTTGCCTACTGTCCTGTAGCCCATCCCAGCCTTGTGCATGTCTACAATTTTATCCCTGATGTCCTTACACAGCCCTCTGGTCTTGGCCATTGTGGAGAGGTTGGAGTCTGTTTGATAAAGTGTGTGGACAGGTGTCTTTTATACAGGCAACGAGTTCAAACAGGTGTAGTTAATACAGGTAATGAGTGGAGAACAGGAGGGCTTCTTAAAGAAAAACTAACAGGTCTGTGAGAGCCGTAATTCTTACTGGTTAGTAGGTGATCAAATACTTATGTCATGCAATAAAATGCACATTAATTACTTAAAAACCATACAACGTGATTTTCTGGATTTTTTTTTAGATTCCGTCTCACAGTTGAAGTGTACCTATGATAAAAATTACAGACCTCTATATGCTTTGTAAGTATGAAAACCTGCAAAATCGGCAGTGTATCAAAATACTTGTTCTCCCCACTGTATATGCTGAACAAAAATATAAATGCAACATGCAACATTTTCAAAGATTTTACTGAGTTACAGTTTATAAAAGGAAATCAGTCAATTTAAATACATTAATTAGGCCATCATCTATGGATTTCACATGACTGGGCAGGGGCACAGCCATGGGTGGGTCTGGGAGGGCATACACCCACCCACTGGGGAGCCAGGCCTAGCAAATCAGAGTGAGTTTTTCCCCACAAAATGGCTTTATTACTGACAGAAATACTCCTCAGCACCCCCTTAGATGATCCCGCAGGTGATGAAGCAGGTGTGGAGGTCCTGGGCTGGCGTGGGTACATGTGGTCTGCGGTTGTAAGGCCGGTTGGACGTACTGACAAATTCTCTAAAATGACGGTGGTGGCATATGGAAAAAAATGTATACTCCATTTTCTGGCAACAGTTCTGGTGGACATTCCTGCATTCCATTTGCACGCTCCCATTTTCATTTACTGTTCCATATTTTATTTAACTAATATTTGTTGTCATATTTATGCATTTGTTCTTGTATCTTGTACAGAATACTTTCGTAGTAGCAGTCAGATATTTACAATTTTTCATGAATACTAGGCTAGTTTTTTTCAAAGAAGCTAGCTAGCTACCTACCTACCTAGATGATATTAGCAACATACCTGTATTTTACTAGATCCTCTTCTCCTTCAGCCGGTGGAGGTCTATATCAAATCAAATCAAATTTATTTATATAGCCCTTCGTACATCAGCTGATATCTCAAAGTGCTGTACAGAAACCCAGCCTAAAACCCCAAACAGCAAGCAATGCAGGTGTAGAAGCATATTTAATCCTTTATAATGTCTGCCAACTATATGAATGATATGAAATGTATTTCAATTCATAGTGTCATAATGCACTAAATTTTGACATGTTCTGTTGCAGATTCAAAGCCAAATTAACTCATTGCAGTATCCATAATCAAGAATGAATAAGTGTATTTATTTGACAAGAATGCACCTAGTCAATCACATCAAAAACCTGAATTCCAATAAATTACATTGTTTAAAAAAAATCAAAATAATAAACAACGCATACAATATGCCTTTTATACTGTACATAACATAAAGACATCTGACTTGAAGTATCAATCAATGCCACAAACCTCGAACATCGAAGAGCACCATATTAATTATTATCACTATCTGAGAACTTAACATATTCTTCTGCTTTTCCATTTTAGGAATTAGACCAGCTATCACGACTTCCGCTGAAGTCGGTCCCTCTCCTTGTTCGGGCGGCATTCGGCGGTTGACGTCACCGGTCTTCTAGCCATCGCCGCTCCACCTTTCATTTTCCATTTGTTTTGTCTTGTTTTCCTCCACACATGGTTTATGTCTCCTCATAATTACTATGTGTATTTAGCCCTCTGTTCCCTCCATGTCTGTGTGGGGTATTGTTTATTTGTCGAGGTTGGCACGCTTCCGGCTGGTTAGTGCCAGGTTTTATGTATACCTGTGTTTTGTGGCAGCCGGTACTTTGTACTTTGTTTGGGGCCTTACTTGTTTTGGGCATTTGGTTTTGGTGTCGCTGTTGCGTTCTGGTCGTACTATTTGCCTCAGTAAAGTGCTTTGTATTCACTCATCTCTGCTCTCCTGCGCTGGATTTCCATGCACAAGCTACACCCACCGTTGACACCAGCACAAATAACACAAAATGTAAAACGTCATGTTGTGATTTTGGGTGGGTGAGTTACAAATTGAGAAACAACTGGATGCGTAAGGTAGGTTTAATATAAAATATTACAGTGGCTTGCGAAAGTATTCACCCCCCTTGGCATTTTTCCTATTTTGTTGACTTACAACATAGAATTAAAATAGATTTCTGGAGGGTTTGTATCATTGGATTTACACAAAATGCCTACCACTTTGAAGATGCAAAATATTTTTTACTGTGAAACAAGCAAGAAATAAGACGGGAAGAAAACTTGTGTCCATAACTATTCACCCCCTGTTACGACTTCCGCTGAAGTCGATCCCTCTCCTTGTTCGGGCGGAGTTCGGCGGTCGACGTCACTGGCCTTCTAGCCATCTCCGATCCACTTTTCATTTTCCATTTGTTTTGTCTTTGTTTTACACACCTGGTTTCAATTCCCCAATTACATGTTCATTATTTAACCCTTTGTTTTCCCCATGGTTTTTGTGCGTGTTTGTTTTATGTATTTTGGTCCTTTTGTGTGGGATTGGTATTACTACATGTATTTGGTAATTTTGAGGAAAGTTACTTTTACTACTCATCTTTGCTGTCCTGCACCTGACTCCTCTGCTCCAGCTACACACAGACCTTTAACACCCCCCAAAGTAAATACTTTATAGAG
Organism: Oncorhynchus mykiss; assembly: GCF_057628025.1. Lineage (NCBI taxonomy): Eukaryota > Metazoa > Chordata > Actinopteri > Salmoniformes > Salmonidae > Oncorhynchus > Oncorhynchus mykiss. The sequence continues at coordinate 37,081,864 of NC_143037.1, forward strand.
CCACCTTTTGCAGCAATTACAGCTGCAAGTCTCTTGGGGTATGTCTCTATATGCTTGGCACATCTAGCTACTGGAATTTTTGCCCATTCTTCAAGGCAAAACTGCTCCAGCTCCTTCAAGTTGGATGGGTTCCGCTGGTGTACAGCAATATTTAAGTCATACCACAGATTCTCAATTGGATTGAGGTCTGGGCTTTGACGAGGCCATTCTAAGACATTTAAATGTCTCCCCTTAAACCACTTAAGTGTTGCTTTAGCAGTATGATTAGGGTCATTGTCCTGCTGGAAGGTGAACCTCCGTCCCAGTCTCAAATCTCTTGAAGACTGAAACAGATTTCCCTCAAGACTTTCCCTGTATTTAGCGCCATCCACCGTTCCTTCAATTCTGACCAGTTTCCAAGTCCCTGCCGATGAAAAACATCCCGACAGCATGATGCTGCCACCACCATGCTTCACTGTGGGAATGGTGTTCTCAGGGTGATGAGGGGTGTTGGGTTTGCGCCAGACATAGCATTTTCCTTGATGTCCAAAAAGCTAAATTTTTGTTTCATTTGACCAGAGTACCTTCTTCCATATGTTTGGTTAGTCTCCCACATGCCTTTTGGCGAACACCAAACGTGTTTGCCTATTTTTTTCTTTAAGCAATGGCTTTTTTCTGGCCACTCTTCTGTAAAGCCCAGCTCTGTGGAGTGTATGGCTTAAAGTGGTCCTATGGACAGATACTCCATTCTCCGCTGTGGAGCTTTACAGCTCCTTCAGGGTTATCTTTGGTCTCTTTATTGCTTCTCTAATTAATGCCCTCCTTGCCTGGTCTGTGAGTTTTGGTGGGCTGCCCTCACTTGGCAGGTTTGTGTGTGGTGCCGTATTCTTTCCATTTTGTAATAATGGATTTAATGGTGCTCCGTGGGATGTTCAACATTTTGGATATTTTTTTATAACCCAACCCCAACTTTGTCCCTGACCTGTCTGGAGAGCTCGCTGGTCTTCTTAGTGCCGCTTGCTTGGTGGCGCGCCTTGCTTAGTGGTGTTGCAGACTCTGGGGCTTTTCAGAACAGGTATATATACTGAGATCATGTGACAGATCATGTGATACTGATATTGCACACGGGTGGACTCTTATTAAACTAATTATGTGACTTCTGACTTAGGGGCTTCATAGCAAAAGGGTTGAATACATATGCACACACCACTTTTCCGTTTAATATTTTTTATTTATTATTGAAACAAGCTATTTTTTAAATTTCACTTCACCAATTTGAATTATTTTGTGTATGTTTGTTACATGAAATCCAAATAAAAATCCATTCAAATTGCAGGTTGTAATGCAACAAAATAGGGAAAATGCCAAGGGGGATGAATACTTTTGCAAGGCACTGTAGGTTAACTCCAGCAGAATTAGAAACACATTTAAAAGACCCAAAACATGCCTAAGAGAGAACAGTCTATAACTTGGGTGACTGGAATCTTTGACAATTTTTTGGGCCTTCCTCTGACACCGCCTGGTATATAGGTCCTGGATGTCAGGAAGCTTGGCCCCAGTGATGTACTGGGCCGTACGCACTACCCTCTGTAGCTCCTTACGGTCAGATGCCAAACAGTTGCCATACCAGGCAGTGACGCAACCGGTCAGGGTGCTCTCGATGGTGCAGCTGTAGAAATGGGGGAACCCATGCCAAATCTTTTCAGTCTCCTGAGGGGGAAAGATGTTGTTGTGCCCTCTTCACAACTCTCTTGGTGTGTTTGGACCATGATAGTTCGTTGGTGATCTGGACACCAAGGAATTTGAAACTCTCGACCCGCTCCACTTCAGCCCCGTTGATGTTAATGGGGGCCTGTTGGGCCATCCTTTTCTTGAAGTCAACGATCAGTTTCTTTGTCTTGCTCACATTGAGGGAGAGGTTGTTGTCCTGGCACCACACTGCCAGGTCTCTGACCTCCTCCCTATAGGCTGTCTCATGGATGTCGGTGATCAGGCTGTTGTGTCGTCAACAAACTAAATGATGGTGTTGGAGTCGTGTTTGGCCACGCAGTTGTAGGTGAACAGGGAGTACAAGAGAGGACTAAGCTCACACCCTTGAGGGGCCCCCGTGTTGAGGATCAGCATGGCAGATGTGTTTTTGCCTACCCTTACCACCTGTGGGCAGCCTGTCAGGAAGTCCAGGATCCAGTTGCAGAGGGAGGTGTTTATGTTCAAGTGTCCTTAGCTCAATGATGAGCTTTGTGAGCACTATGGTGTTGAACATAGGTGTTCCTTTTGTCCAGGTGTGAATGGGCATTGTCTAGTGTGATTGAGATTGCGTCATATCTGTTATGGTGGTATGCAAATTGGAGTGGGTCTAGGGTTTCTGGCATCAAATCAAATTTTATTTGTCAAATACACATGGTTAGCAGATGTTAATGCGAGTGTAGCGAAATGCTTGTGCTTCTAGTTCCGACAATGCAGTAATAACCAACAAGTAATCTAGCTAACAATTCCAAAACTACTACCCTATACACACAAGTGTAAGGGGATAAAGAATATGTACATAAAGATATATGAGTGAGTGATGGTACAGAGCGTCATAGGCAAGATACAGTAGATGGTATTGAGTGCAGTATATACATATGAGATGAGTATGTAAACAAAGTGGCATAGTTAAAGTGGCTAGTGATACATGTATTACATAAAGATGCAGTAGATGATATAGAGTACAGTATATACATATACATATGAGATGAATAATGTAGGGTATGTAAACATTATATTAGGTAGCATTGTTTAAAGTGGCTAGTGATATATTTTACATCATTTCTCATCAATTCCCATTATTAAAGTGGCTGGAGTTGAGTCAGTGTGTTGGCAGCAGCCACTCAATGTTAGTGGTGGCTGTTTAACAGTTTGATGGCCTTGAGATATAAGCTGTTTTTCAGTCTCTCGGTCCCAGCTTGATGCACCTGTACTGACCTCGCCTTCTGGATGATAGCGGGGTGAACAGGCAGTGGCTCGGGTGGTTGTTGTCCTTAATGATCTTTATGGCCTTCCTATGACATCGGGTGGTGTAGGTGTCCTGGAGGGCAGGTAGTTTGCCCCCGGTGATGCGTTGTGCAGACCTCACTACCCTCTGGAGAGCCTTACGGTTGTGGGCGGAGCAGTTGCCGTACCAGGCGGTGATACAGCCCGACAGGATGCTCTCGATTGTGCATCTGTAGAAGTTTGTGAGTGCTTTAGGTGACAAGCCGAATTTCTTCAGCCTCCTGAGGTTGAAGAGGCGCTGCTGCGCCTTCTTCACGATGCTGTCTGTGTGGGCGGACCAATTCAGTTTGTCTGTGATGTGTACGCCGAGGAACTTAAAACGTACTACCCTCTCCACTACTGTTCCATCAATGTGGATAGGGGGGTGTTCCCTCTGCTGTTTCCTGAAGTCCACAATCATCTCCTTAGTTTTGTTGACGTTGAGTGTGAGGTTATTTTCCTGACACCACACTCCGAGGGCCCTCACCTCCTCCCTGTAGGCCGTCTCGTCGTTGTTGGTAATCAAGCCTACCACTGTTGTGTCGTCCGCAAACTTGATGATTGAGTTGGAGGAGTGCGTGGCCACGCAGTCGTGGGTGAACAGGGAGTATATATGCGTTGCGGAAGTTAGAATAGCAGTGATCCAAGGTTTTTCCACCCCTGGTTGCGCAATCGATATGCTGATAAAATTTAGGGAGTCTTGTTTTCAGATTAGCCTTGTTAAAATCCCCAGCTACAATGAAGAGTCTTCAATTACATTTTCAACCTCTCCTTGACTGATTCTACATGCTTCAAACAGACTACCATAGTCCCTGTGCCCAAGAAAGCAAAGGTAACCTGCCTAAATGACTACCGCCTTGTAGCACTCACGTCGGTAGTCATGAAGTGCTTTGAAAGGTTGGTCATGGCTCACACCAACACCATCATTTAACAAGGCTAATCTGAAAACAAGACAGCATATCGATTGCGCAACCAGGGCTGGAAAAACCTTGGATCACTGCTATTCTAATTTCCGCAACGCATATAGGGCCCTGCCCCGCCCTCCTTTCGGAAAAGCTGACCACGACTTTGTTGATCCCTGCTTACAGACAGAAACTAAAACAAGAAGCTCCCGCGCTGAGGTCTGTTCAACGCTGGTCCGACCAATCTGATTCCACACTCCAAGACTGCTTCCATCACGTGGACTGGGATATGTTTCGTATTGCGTCAGACAACAACATTGACGAATACGCTGATTCGGTGAGTGAGTTCATTAGAACGTGCGTTGAAGATGTCGTTCCCATAGCAACGATTAAAACATTCCCAAACCAGAAACCGTGGATTGATGGCAGCATTCGCGTGAAACTGAAAGCCCGTACCACTGCTTTTAATCAGGGCAAGGTGACCAGAAACATGACCGAATACAAACAGTGTAACTATTCCTTCCGCAAGGCAATCAAACAAGCTAAAGCGTCAGTATAGAGACAAAGTAGAATCTCAATTCAACGGCTCAGACACAAGAGGTATGTGGCAGGGTCTACAGTCAATCACGGATTACAAAAAGAAAACCAGCCCAGTTACGGACCAGGATGTCTTGCTCCCAGGCAGACTAAATAACTTTTTTGCCCGCTTTGAGGACAATACAGTGCCACTGACACGGCCCGCAAATAAAACATGTGGACTCTCCTTCACTGCAGCCGAAGTGAGGAAAACATTTAAACGTGTCAACCCTCGCAAGGCTGCAGGCCCAGACGGCATCCCCAGCCGCGCCCTCAGAGCATGCGCAGACCAGCTGGCTGGTGTGTTTACGGACATATTCAATCAATCCCTATCCCAGTCTGTTGTTCCCACATGCTTCAAGAGGGCCACCATTGTTCCTGTTCCCAAGAAAGCTAAGGTAACTGAGCTAAACGACTACCGCCCCGTAGCACTCACTTCCGTCATCATGAAGTGCTTTGAGAGACTAGTCAAGGACCATATCACCTCCACCCTACCTGACACCCTAGACCCACTCCAATTTGCTTACCGCCCAAATAGGTCCACAGACGATGCAATCTCAAACACACTGCACACTGCCCTAACCCATCTGGACAAGAGGAATACCTATGTGAGAATGCTGTTCATCGACTACAGCTCGGCATTTAACACCATAGTGCCCTCCATGCTCGTCATCAAGCTCGAGACCTTGGGTCTCGACCCCGCCCTGTGCAACTGGGTACTGGACTTCCTTACGGGCCGCCCTCAGGTGGTGAGGATAGGCAACAACATTTCCACCCCGCTGATCCTCAACACTGGGGCCCCACAAGGGTGCGTTCTGAGCCCTCTCCTGTACTCCCTGTTCACCCACGACTGCGTGGCCACGCACGCCTCCAACTCAATCATCAAGTTTGCGGACGACACAACAGTGGTAGGCTTGATTACCATCAACGACGAGACGGCCTACAGGGAGGAGGTGAGGGCCCTCGGAGTGTGGTGTCAGGAAAATAACCTCACACTCAACGTCAACAAAACTAAGGAGATGATTGTGGACTTTAGGAAACAGCAGAGGGAACACCCCCCTATCCACATCGATGGAACAGTAGTGGAGAGGGTAGTAGGTTTTAAGTTCCTCGGCGTACACATCACAGACAAACTGAATTGGTCCACCCACACAGACAGCATCGTGAAGAAGGCGCAGCAGCGCCTCTTCAACCTCAGGAGGCTGAAGAAATTCGGCTTGTCACCTAAAGCACTCACAAACTTCTACAGATGCACAATCGAGAACATCCTGTCGGGCTGTATCACCGCCTGGTACGGCAACTGTTCCGCCCACAACCGTAAGGCTCTCCAGAGGGTAGTGAGGTCTGCACAACGCATCACCGGGGGCAAACTACCTGCCCTCCAGGACACCTACACCACCCGATGTCAGAGGAAGGCCATAAAGATCATCAAGGACAACAACCACCCGAGCCACTGCCTGTTCACCCCGCTATCATCCAGAAGGCAAGGTCAGTACAGGTGAATCAAAGCTGGGACCGAGAGACTGAAAAACAGCTTCTATCTCAAGGCCATCAGACTGTTAAGCAGCCACCACTAACATTGAGTGGCTGCTGCCAACACACTGACTCAACTCCAGCCACTTTAATAATGGGAATTGATGGGAAATGATGTAAAATATATCACTAGCCACTTTAAACAATGCTACCTAATATAATGTTACATACCCTACATTATTCATCTCATATGTATATGTATATACTGTACTCTATATCATCTACTGCATCTTTATGTAATACATGTATCACTAGCCACTATAACTATGCCACTTTGTTTACATAATCATCTCATATGTATATACTGCACTCAATACCATCTACTGTATCTTGCCTATGCCGCTCTGTACCATCACTCATTCATATATCTTTATGTGCATATTCTTTATCCCCTTACACTTGTGTCTATAAGGTAGTAGTTTTGGAATTGTTAGCTAGATTACTTGTTGGTTATTACTGCATTGTCGGAACTAGAAGCACAAGCATTTCGATACACTCGCATTAACATCTGCTAACCATGTGTATGTGACAAATAAAATTTGATTTGATTTGATTTGCCAGTTGGTCCGTGCATACATTGAGTACACTCCCTGGTAATCCATCTGGCCCCGCAGCTTTTTGAATGTTGACCTGTTTAAAGGTCTTACTCACATCAGCACAGAGAGTGAGATCACACAGTCTTCCGAAGCAGTTGTTGCTCTCATGCATGCTTCATTGTTGCTTGCCTCGAAGCGAGCATGAAAGTAATTTAGCTCGTCTGTTAGGCTCACATCACTGGGCAGCTTGCGGCCGCGGTTCCCTTTGTGGTCCGTAATATTTTTCAAGCCCTGTCACATCCAATGAGCATCAGAGCCGATGTAGTAGGATTCAATCTTAGTCCTGTATTGACACTTTGCCTGTTTGATGTTTCGTCTGAGGGCATAGTAGGGTTTCTTATAAGCATTTGGATTATTGTCCCGCTCCTTGAAAGCGGCAGCTCTACCCTTTAGCTCGGTGCAGATGTTGCCTGTAATCCATGGGTTCTGGTTGGGAAATGTACGTACGGTCACTGCGGAGACGATGTCGTCGATGCACTTATTGATGAAGCCGGTGACTGAGGTGGTATACTCCTCAATGCCATTGGATGAATCCCGGAACATATTCCAGTCTGTGCTAGCCAAACAGTCCTGTAGTGTAGCATCTGCTTCATCTGACCACGTCAGTATTGAGCGAGTGACTGGTACGTCCTGCTTTAGTTTTTGCTTGTAAGCAGTAATCAGGAGCATAGAATTATGGTCAGATTTGCCAAATGGAGGGCGAGGGAGAGCTTTTTATGCATCTCTCTGTCTGGAGTATAGGTGGTCTAGAGTTTTTTTCCCTCTGGTTGCACTGGATGTAACATGTTGGTAGAAATGAGGTAAAACGGATTTAAGTTTGGCTGCATTAAAGTGCCCGGGCACAAGGAGCACCACCTCTGGATGAGCATTTCCTTGTTTGCTTATGACCTTATACAGCTTGTTGAGAGCCGTCTTAGTGCCATCATCGGTTTGTGGCGGTAAATAGACGGCTACGAATAATATAGATGAGACCTCTCTTGGTAGATAGTGTGGTTTAGTGTGGTCTACAGTTTATCATGAGGTATTCTACCTCAGGCGAGCAATATCTCAAGACAACAGGTCCATGTTGCTGCTGTCAATTGTGAGCAGCACATTTACCCCTGCGTTCAGTCTGAACCCCAAAAGGAGGACACTGGTTTGTGGTGCTCGCTCCCGTGAGCGGCGCCGCTGGCTCGGCGCACGAGGCGCCAAAAGATGGAATTAGCTGGAGTCTAGAACGCCCACCGCAAATGGTTGACTAATGAGAAGAGCTAATATTTTCAACCAATCAAACAATGTTTTAATGACAACATTCGAGCTGACATCAACTGGGACCACTGGTACACTTAAGGTATGTTGATTTCCTCGCAGTGTGTAAGCGCCTTTGAATGTGTTACAGAGTCTACAAATCAGGAGAAGAAGGAAGCAGCATAGGGAAAATAGGTGAAGGTAGGGTGGGTTTATAGAGATAAGATGGAGAAGTGTCCGAAGTTGAGGGAGCATGAGATGTAAAAGGCAAAGTGTGGAATAAGGGGCAGCTGGAGGGATGGTTGGCCATGAAATTAACATAAACATAAAATGGGGTGCTGGAGTGCTTCTGCACCCCTTTTATGCTGTTGTCACAAATATCCGGCCCATGTCCAGTCATACTCGGGGCCTCAGTGTGTGTCCCTCGACGTCATTCAAATCGTGGTCATCGAGTGTCTGTGAATCACAACGTTAAAGACGATGAGTGATCACAGCATTTCCACAGATTGAACCATACATAATACAACTTAATCATTGAGGTCAGCATTTTGTTGATAACATGGTGGTTTACGTGTGTTAATGATGGAAGAATCTTACCCCAGCTGTAGGTCCATTTGAGTGTGTGTGGTCACTGTACATCAACCAGTACTGGGACCATTGGAGACTTGGGATGTTTGCTCTCAAAGTGCTGTTTGAATGTATTTGGGTCTGCATCTATAAAGGTCAAGTACAAAATGGAGGAAGTTCATCTGTGGCTTAGACTGAATAAAAAAATGACACAAATGGTGAACAAATCAATACAAACTTCTACACACTCCAGCACCCCATTTTATGTTCTACACATACGAAAGACTATTCCACAAAGGCCAGTACAATAGCTTACAAATGGAAAGGAACCTAATGGTACATACAGTACCAGCCAATACACCACACCCGACAGACAAGGCAAGTGTGGACCAGCGCTGCCTTGGCTGCAGTCTTCTGGTCCGCACCTGCTCCGTTCTTCTTAGTAGCCTTTGCATCAGTCAACAAGTTCAACTTCAACTTGAGAGTGGAGCATGTGGTATGTATACCATTGTGCAGAATTACTTAAAATAGTGGACAGCACCAGATCTGAATGGCAGGAGACAGTATTAGCTTTTTGTTCCAACCCAGATCATACCTGATTACAAACCGTAGCCTATTGCCGTAATTTGTTATGTTGATTATGGTCAATGTTATGGTCAATGGATTATGTTGATCAGGTGTTAGAGCTGGGCTGGGACAAAACCTTTCACGGACTCCTGCTCATCAGGACTTCCTGCCAAACAGATCAAAGCATGAGAAAAGTCTTCCAGGTTGCAACAGTTTATCTAGTTGAGAGGTGATAAGACTCAGGCACACCCATTGGTTCTGGAACAGAGAAGGTGCAAATAAGGTTTGCAATTTGGCATCAATAATATGACAGTAATTCTAACTCAAAAAACAAACGTGAATACCAACTAATTTAAAACCCACCATAGCATGTAGGACTAAATAAGGTTTCATAACCTTGCCTACTAGGGCTGGGAATTTCCAGGGATCTCACGATACGATATTATCAAGATACTTAGATTGCGATACGATATGCAGAGTGGCAAGAAAAAGTATGTGAACCCTTTGGAATTACCTGGACTTCTGCATAAATTTGTCAAAACATTTGATCTGATCTTCATCTAAGTCATCTTCATCTAAGTCACAACAATACAGTATGCTTAAACTAATAACACAAACAATTACATTTTTCCATATCTTTATTGAACACACCGTGTAAACATTCACAGTGCAGGGTTTGAAAAGTATGTGAACCCTTGGTTTTAATAACTGGTTAACCCTCCATTGACAGCAATAACCTCAACCAAACATTTTCTGTAGTTGTGGATCAGACCTGCACAATGTTCAGGAGGAATTTTGGACCATTCCTCTTTACAATTTGCCTTCAGCAATATTCTTGGGATATTGGGTGTGAACCGCTCTCTTGAGGTCATGCCACAGCATCACAATCGCGTTGAGGTCAGGACTGGGCCAGGACTGGGCCACTCCAGAAGCCGTATTTTCTTCTGTTGAAGCCATTCTGTTGTTGATTTACTTCTGTGTTTTGGGTCGTTGTCCTGTTGCCTCACCCAACTCCTGTTGATCTTCAATTGGCAGACAGACAGCCTTACATTCTCCTGCAAATTGTCTTGATAAACTTGGGAATTCATTTTTCCGTCGACGATAGCAAGCTGTCCAGGCCCTGAGGCAGCAAAGCGGCTCCAAACCATGATGATCCCTTCACCATACTTTACAGTTGGGATGAGGTTTTGATGTTGGTGTGCTGTGCCTTTTTTTCTCCACACATAGTGTTGTGTGTTCCTTCCTTCCAAACAACTCAACAACCATGTACTGATGAACATCAAGGCTTTTAGAGATACTTTGCAACCCTTTTCAGCTTTATGCAAGTCAACAATTCTTAATCTTGGGTCTTCTGAGATCTCTTTTGTTCGAGGCATGGTTCACTTCAGTCAATGCTTCTTGTGAATAGCAAACTCACATTTTGTGAGTGTTTTTCATAGGGCAGGGCAGCTCTAACCAACATCTCCAATCTCGTCTCAATGATTGTACTCCAGGTTAGCTGACTGACAATTAGCTTTTGGAGAAGTCATTAGGGGTTCACATACTTTTTCCAACCTACGCTGTGAATGTTTAAATGATGTATTCAATATAGACAAGAAAAATACAATACTTTGTGTGTTATTAGTTTAAGCACACTGTGTTTGTCTATTGATTGGACTCCAGGTTAGCTGACTCTTGACTCCAATTATCTTTTGGAGAAGTCATTAGCCTAGGGGTTCACATACTTTTTCCAACCTACGCTGTGAATGTTGAAATTATGTATTCAATATAAACAAGAAAAATACAATACTTTGTGTGTTATTAGTTTAAGCCCACTGTGTTTGTCTATTGTTGTGACTTAGATGAAGATCAGATCTATTTTATGACAAATTTATGCAGAAATTCAGATAATTCCAAAGGGTTCACATACTTTTTCTTACCACTGTATTGTGATTCTCACCAACCTTTTTTTCAAAATTGTATTCATATATATTGTTTCGATGTAATTGTTTTACCCCTTCTTCTCACCAATTTCGTGATGGCCAATTGGTAGTTACAGTCTTGTCCCATCGCTGCAACTCCCATACAGACTCGGGAGAGACGAAGTTCAAGAGCCGTGCATTATCCGAAACACTACCCCGCCAAGCCGCACTGCTTCTTGACACAATGCTCGCTTAGCCCGGAAGCAAGACACTCCAATGTGTTGGAAGAAACACTGTACACCTGGCGACCATGTCAGTGTGCATTGTGCCTGGCCTGCCACAGGAGTTGCTTGAGCACAATGGGAGAAGAACAACCCGGCCAGCCTAACCCTCACCTAACTCAGATGACTCTGGGCTAATTGTGCGCCTCGTCATGGGTCTCCCTTTCGCAGCCGGCTGCGACACAGCCTGGGATCGAACCAGGATCTGTAGTGACGCAGCTAGGACTGCGATGCAGTACCGTAGACCGCTGCGCCACTCGGGAGGCCTGATTCTCACAATTCGATATGTATTGCGATTCGATACTGTGATTTTATTGCGGTTTGACATTCCAAGCATATTGCTCAGTACGTGTCTGCTGCAGAGAGACAAGAGAGAACATGAGAAAAGGAGTTCTGATCAGTCAGGGAAATAAGTGCTAAAAACATGTTGGCTCACTATTTTGGCTAACTTAGTTTTTATTTAAAAAATTACACATCGATACTTGGAGTCTAAGTATTGATATAATATCATCCACAATAATAATGTGATGTATCTGTATTGATTGTATTTTTCCTGCATCAATATTGCCTGCTAGCTCTACTAATGATCTGCTGTTAAGAGGGTAACAGAAAACACAGTAAAGTAAAGCACTGTTGACTCAAGAGAGGATGCTAATCCAAATAATCCAAATAATTCTAGGGTAGCTACTGTACAAGTCAAGTAGAATTGAAGTAGGCGACCCACCCCTCACCCACAGATACAAACATTATCAAGGACGCCTTGCTCACCATCTAAGTTAGCAAACGAGTTAACTAGCAAGCTGCCTTGTTGGTTTATAAAAGCCAAAGAAAGCTAAACTCATTTTTTCATGCATTTAAATGGCTAGACAGACAGCTAATGTAGCTATCTAGCCAGACTAATATTGTTAACCAGCTAACCATGAGCTAGCTGGCTTAATAACATGTATTAAATACAGTAAATTAAAAACTTGCCCAAGACAGTTCACAGAATTGTGAATTTAAATAAATATAGGCAATTTATTAATTACTAAATTTATCTAACAGATAATTCAGCTCTTTAATCCAGAGATTCTTACCTTCACCTTGATTCGACAGACTCATCCAGATCATCATGGCTTAGTGAGTGACGTAAAGCTTGAGACAGGCATCTGTAGTTTGATAGCCTCATGTATGATAGCCTCATTAACAGCAAATTAGCATTTCATTTTTGGGGTTGTAAATACAGGCAAATATCAAAACGTCATGCCAGGGTAAGTCGATATGAAACACAGCCCTTATTTAAAGTGTTCCTAGAATCCCCTATGGAAAAATGAATGGTGAAACGATTGGAACCATTTGACCCCTAGGTTTTACGGGTATTATAATTCATACTGTGGTACTCTATACCGCACCAGTAACACAACACAGTGGGAGTTCTGTTGAATTCAAATGTAATTGATATGTCATTGCTCTTTTAGGGAATTCTAGGGACGGGTCTTAAAGCCAAAATAGATAACTTGAGAGCCATGGAGAAAGGTTTGTTGCATTTTCAATTAACAGAATATTCTCGGAGGACCTGAGCCCTAGGACCATGCCTCAGGACTACCTGGCCTGATGACTCCTTGCTGTCCCCAGTCCACCTGGCCGTGCTGCTGCTCCAGTTTCAACTGTTCTGCCTCTGGCTGTGGAACCCTGACCTGTTCTCCGGACGTGCTGTTTTCAACTCTCTAGAGACAGCAGGAGTGGTAGAGATCGGCTATGATCGGCTATGAAAAGCCAACTAACATTTACTTCTGAGGTGCTTACCTGTTGCACCCTCGACAACCACTGTGAATTGTATTATTTGACCCTGCTGGAAAATTTGAACATCTTGGCCATGTTCTGTTATAATCTCCACGCGACACAGCCAGAAGAGGACTCGCCACCCCTCATAGCCTGGTTCCTCTCTAGGTTTCTTCCTAGGTTCTGGCCTTTCTAGGGAGTTTTTCCTAGCCACTGTGCTTCTACACCTGCATTG